>NC_091181.1:21320214-21385214 GCF_040958095.1 Procambarus clarkii
ATTCAATTTGTATGGTATACTACGTTCCTGTGCTTTGTTTAGAATATTCTTAAATAAGTTATATATTGAATCCACATAGAAATCTCCATTTAAGTCACCTATCGCTGGGTTCATGTCTCGCTCCAAGACCGGCCCACACCCCATACCCAAGACTTTCCAATCAATTTGACCCAAAAAATTTCTTAGGCTATTAAAATCAGCTTTTCGAAAATCTGGCACTTTAACAGAATTTTCTCCTACTGGTCTATTCCATTCTATGCTAAATCTGATTTCTTTGTGATCACTGCTCCCTAGCTCACTCCCTATTTCGATGTCATTAATTTGCGTTTCCCTGTTAGTTAACACTAAATCTAAAATATTATTTTCCCGTGTTGGTTCCTTAATGTGTTGCGTAAGAAAGCAATCGTCAATTAATTCTAGAAAATCTTCTGCTTCACTATTCCCTGTTTTGTTCAACCAGTTTATTCCGCTAAAATTAAAGTCACCCATGACATAAATACTGTTAGATCTAGATGCTCTAGATATTTCATCCCATAGATGCTTTGCTTCCATTCTGTCTAAATTTGGTGGCCTATATATTACTCCTATTATAATATTATTAGCTTTTTCGTTTAATTCAATCCAAATAGTTTCTGTGTGTGGCTCTGTTTTGATTCCCTCTTTGAGACTACATTTCAAATTGTCCCTAACATATATGGCTACTCCACCTCCTCGTCTAATATATCTATCTGTGTGAAATAGTTTAAATCCATATATTTGATATTCAGCTAATAGTTCTCTATTTTCTACATTCATCCACGTTTCGGTAAGTGCAATAATATCTATTTTTTCTGTGCAGACAAGAGCATTTAATTCGTTAATTTTATTTCTTAGACTTCTACTGTTAGTGTAATATACCCTAAGTGAATTGTTATTTTGCGGACCTTCTCTTTCCCTGATCGTTTTGCCAATTCCTTTCTCCCACAAACACATACTTTTATTACCTCCTTCCTCCAAATCAATTCCCATACCTCTATCTACTAACAGTTTAAACCCAAACAAACACCTCTAACCACTTCTTCTAACGAGTTCGCAACAGCAACAACCCCAGCTCTCGATAGATGCACCCCATCACGAGCATACATTTCATTTCTTCCATAGAAGTGTTCCCAGTTGTCTATGAAAGATATTGCATTTGATTTGTAATATCTTTCCAGCCGGCAATTGACACCAAGTGCCCTCGATATCCATTCATTTCCCACTCCCTTTCTTGGAAGAATGCCACATATGATCGGGATTCCTCCCTTGCTCCTAACTAACTCTATGGCTGTTTTATACCTCTGAATCAGTTCCTCACTCCTAACTCGACCAACATCATTTCCTCCCACGCTAATGCAAATAATGGGATTGTTCCCATTACCAGCCATAATATCATTCATGTTGTTTATAATATCACCAATGCCAGCTCCGGGATAGCAAACCCTTAACCTGTTCCCCCTATCTCTAGCACAAAACGTTCTATCCAAATACCTTATCTGGGAATCTCCCACAACTAATGTTTGCTTAGGTACTTCCTTTACTTTCTGAGGGGCCTGCGCTTCCTTTCTCTTCGTTGCTTTCCCTTTTGCGCGATCCACAGTCTCTCCACAGACTGGAGGATCGCGCCTCTCCCTCTTCTCCCTCCCTCTTTTGTTCTCTCTCTCTTCTCTCTCTATTCTTCTTCTTTCTCTCTTCTTCTCTCTCTCTTTTCTTTCTATCTCTTTTCCTTCTGTCTCTTCTTCTCTCTTCTGCGCTCTGTCTCTTTTTCTCTCAATCTTCTCTCTCTTTTTCTCTCAATCTTCTCTCTCTCTCTCTCTCTCTCTCTCTCTCTCTCTCTCTCTCTCTCTCTCTCTCTCTCTCTCTCTCTCTCTCTCTCTCTCTCTCTCTCTCTCTCTCTCTCTCTCTTCTCTTTTTTTTTTAAACTAAGACTAGGATTCATAAGGAAGGGGGGGGGGGAGGGTTCTAATGACATGCCTAGTGAAGCTGCAAGCAAGAGCTGTTATCCTACCTCAGCTCATCTGAAGCCTACACCTAAAACTCATTTATTTCATAAAGGTATACTTTGAAACTAACACATTGGGAACTATCATATATTGAACTTATGTAAGCTAAGTTAATTCCCCAAATTAGAAATCTTTCATATGAAGAAAGATTAACAAAGCTTAAGTTGCATTCACTGGAAAGGCGAAGAGTTAGGGGTGACATGATAGAGGTTTACAAGTGGATGAATGGACATAACAGGGGGGATATTAATAGGGTATTAAAAATATCAACACAAGACAGAACACGAAACAATGGGTATAAATTGGATAAGTTTAGATTTAGGAAAGACTTGGGTAAATACTGGTTCAGTAACAGGGTTGTTGATTTGTGGAACCAATTGCCGCGTAACGTGGTGGAGGTGGTGTCCCTCGATTGTTTCAAGCGCGGGTTGGACAAGTATATGAGTGGGATTGGGTGGTTATAGATTAGGAGCTGCCTCGTATGGGCCAATAGGCCTTCTGCAGTTACCTTTGGTCTTATGTTCTTAAGTTGAAACCTAATCCTAGATGCCCATTTATTTCAAGAGCCTGTTATTATTTGCTTTAGAAGGAATAGCCTTTATTCATTAAAAAACATTAAGTAACAATCATATAAGGAACAGGATGAGCTAGTAGCCAGCTGTGTGCCAGAGTCTTCATGTGAACAGTTGACCTGATCTGTTGCGTATTTACCTGTTGAGTTCAGTATATATACATATATATATGCATACATATATATATATATATATATATATATATATATATATATATATATATATATATATATATATATATATATATATATATATATATATATATATATATATATGTATATGTATATATATATATATATATATATATATATATATATATATATATATATATATATATATATATATATATATATATATATATGTGTTACTATATTTTGGTAGCAATCTTTCCTGTAGACATATATTATTAAATATGACCGAAAAAGTAAGATTTATAATTCTAACACGAATTTTCTCGATATTTCTTGTTTCTTTTCACTGTTGATGGTAATTCAAAAATCAATTCTTCAAAATTCATTTTTATTTCTAGTCTGACGCGACTTTTGAACGCGTCTCGTAATAACTTATTACATTTTCAAAGACTTTTAGTTTACACACACACAACTGTAACCTGCAAACACTAAACAGAGTTCTTACTTATGCTATGATTTAAACAGCTTTCATTTTATTTTATACCTGCATTTTGGGTGAGGTGATATGTTACAACAGTTTTGGATGAGGTGAACAAAACTTTCAACACAGGACAGAACACGAAACAATGGGTATTAATTGGGTAAATTGAAGGTAAGAATGGAAGTAACTGCAGAGGGCCTATTGGTCCATATTTCTTGATGCTTCTATATTGGAGCGGAGTCTGAAGTGGGTAGAATATAGTTGTGCATTAATTGGCTGTTGATTGGTGTTGACTTCTTGATGTGTAGTGCCTCGCAGATGTCAAGCCGCCTGCTATCGCTGTATCTATCGATGATTTCTGTGTTGTTTGCTAAGATTTCTCTGGTGATGGTTTGGTTGTGGGAAGAGATTATATGTTCCTTAATGGAGCCCTTTTGCTTATGCATCGTTAAACGCCTGGAAAGAGATGTTGTTGTCTTGCCTATATACTGAATTTTTTTAGGCTTACCGTCCCCAAGAGGGCATTTGAAGGCATAGACGACATTGGTCTCTTTAAAGCGTTCTGCTTTGTGTCTGGAGAGTTTCTCATGAGTAGGCTGGCCGTTTTTTTGGTTTTATAGTAAATCGTCAGTTGTATTTGCTGATTTTTGTCTGTATGGATAACGTTTCTATTAACAATATCTTTCAGGACCCTTTCCTCCGTTTTATGAGCTGTGGAAAAGAAGTTCCTGTAAAATAGTCTAATAGGGGGGTATAGGTGTTGTGTTAGTTCTCTCTTCAGAGGTTGCATAGCGTTTCACCTTCCTTTTTATGATGTCTTTAACGAAACCATTGGAGAAGCCGTTGTTGACTAAGACCTGCCTTACCCTATAGAGTTCTTCATCGACTTGCTTCCATCCTGAGGTCTTAGTCGACATGAACTTGAAACTGGCCATATACTGCAGGTATGTTGACGACATTTTTTTTTTTTTTTTTTTTTTTTTTTTTTTTTTTTTTTTTTTTTTTGGAGAGAGATATACAAGAGTTGTTACATTCTTGTACAGCCACTAGTACGCGTAGCGTTTCGGGCAGGTCCCTGGAATACGATCCCCTGCCGCGAAGAATCGTTTTTTCATCCAAGTACACATTTTACTGTTGCGTTAAACAGAGGCTACAGTTAAGGAATTGCGCCCAGTAAATCCTCCCCGGCCAGGATACGAACCCATGACATAGCGCTCGCGGAACGCCAGGCGTGTGTCTTACCACTACACCACGGAGACTGTATTTTTACACAGGTACCTGATGTCAGACATCTGCAGGAGCTGAAGGAGGCATTTGAGCAGAATTCTGTGTTGCGTTTCACTTACGAGATGGAGAAGGATGGGAAGCTGCCCTTTCTAGATGTAACAGTCATGGAAAGGAGCGGAGGTTTCCACACTGCAGTCTACACTAAGGAAACAAATATAGGAATGTGCCTAAATGCCAACAGTGACTGCCCAGACAGGTACAAGAGGAGTGTTATTAACGCTTATGCGACCGTGCTCTCAGCCACAGCTCAGGATGCAGCCCGTCCTCCAAAAATGGGGTGGTAAATGTAAGAAGACAAATAAGTGCAATTATGTACTATTCATAGCAGTTAGGAATTGTACTTATTTTCACTTAGTATTAAATCGTAGTCAAATATATTGTGAATATTTGAGTTTCCCTAAAAAACTGAATAGAAAACCACAACCTCACCTAACCGTCTTAGTTTTTGAAGATAATAATTTTATTGCTTCTTAATTACAATTGGTACTTAACCTATAGCTATATTGATATTACAGTTTTATAAAACTAATAAAACAAAACTAAAATATATCAATAAATTGTAAAGAAACTCTGGATATTTTAAAATTTTGTATAAAATCTACATTGTTTAATAAACCTGAAAAAAAAATTCCTAATATTTAAAACTTGTATATGATAAGTTGATTTAGAAAACTTCATCCTAAAATTCTTAATGTCTTAACAGAAAACGGGGAGAATTAAATCGGGGGAGGGAGTTGGGTAAATGTAGCAGCCCCATAAGTTTAATTATGCACTGTTTATGACAGTAACGAAGTGTACTTATTACAATTAGTATTAAATCGTACTGTCAATTTGGAGGATGGGTTGCAGGATGGAAGCAAGTCGACGAAGAACTCTGTAGGGTAAGGCAGGTCCTAGTCAACAACGGCTTCTCCAATGGTTTCGTTGAAGACATCATAAGAAGGAAAGTGAAACGCCATGCAACCTCTGAAGCGACAACTAACACAGCACCTATACACCCTATTAGACTATTTTACAGGAACTTCTTTTCCACAGCTCATAAAACGGAGGAAAGGGTCCTGAAAGATATTGTTAATAGAAACGTTATCCCTACAGACAAAAATCAGAAGATACAACTGACGATTTACTATAAAACCAAGAAAACGGCCAGCCTACTCATGAGAATCTCTCCAGACACAAAGCAGAATGCTTTAAAAGAGACCAACGTCGTCTATGCCTTCAAATGCTCTCTCATCCAAAACTGTTGTAACATATCACCTCACCCAAAATGCGGGTATAAAATGAAAAATGAAAACTGTTTAAATCATAGCATAAGTAAGAACTCTGTTTAGTGTTTGCAGGTAATAGTTGTGTGTGTGTAAACTAAAAGTCTTTGAAAATGTAATAAGTTATTACGAAACGCGTTCAAGTGTCGCGTCAGACTAGAAATAAAAATGAATTTTGGAGAATTGATTTTTCAATTACCATCAACAGTGAAAAGAAACATAAGAAAGATCGAGAAAATTCGTGTTAGAATTATAAATCTTACTTTTTCGGTCATATTTAATAATATATGTCTACAGGAAAGATTGCTACCAAAATATACTAATATATATATATATACACACACACACACACATATATATATATATATATATATATATATATATATATATATATATATATATATATATATATATATATATATATATATATGTCGTACCTAGTAGCCAGAACGCAGTTCTCGGCCTACTATGCATTGCCCGATTTGCCTAATAAGCCAAGTTTTCCTCAATTTATATAATTTTCTAATTTTTTTCTTATGAAATGATACAGCTGTCTATTTCATTATGTATGAGTTAATATGTTTAAATTTGAGTAAAAACTAACGGAGATATATGACCGAACCTAACCTAACCTAACCTAACCTAACCTAACCTAAAACAACAAAACTAAATCAATAATTTATGTTCTTAATATAATATAATAATTAAAATAAACCAATAGGAAACAATTTATTGAAAATAAAGAAAATCACTCGGCATATTAGGCAAAACGTGCCTTACATAGTAGGCCGAGAAGTGAGTTCTGGCTACTAGGTACGACATATATATATATATATATATATATATATATATATATATATATATATATATATATATATATATATATATATATATATATATATATATATATATGTCGTACCTAGTAGCCAGAACTCCCTTCTCAGCCTACTATGC
The DNA here is from genome assembly GCF_040958095.1 of Procambarus clarkii. NCBI lineage: Eukaryota > Metazoa > Arthropoda > Malacostraca > Decapoda > Cambaridae > Procambarus > Procambarus clarkii. Next base: position 21,326,926 of record NC_091181.1, read on the forward strand.
AAGGCCCGATTTGCCTAATAAGCCAAGTTTTCATGAATTAATATATTTTCTCTAATTTTTTTCTTATGAAATGATAAAGCTACCCCATTTCATTATGTATGAGGTCAATTTTTTTTATTGCAGTTAAAATTAACGTAGTTATATGACCGAACCTAACCAACCCTACCTAACCTAACCTAACCTATCTTTATAGGTTAGGTTAGGTTAGGTAGCCGAAAAAGTTAGGTTAGGTTAGGTTAGGTAGGTTAGGTAGTCGAAAAACAATTAATTCATGAAAACTTGGCTTATTAGGCAAATTGGGCCTTGAATAGTAGGCTGAGAAGTGAGTTCTGGCTACTAGGTACGACATATATATATATATATATATATATATATATATATATATATATATATATATATATATATATATATATATATATATATATATATATATATATATATATATATATATATATATATATATATATGTCGTACCTAGTAGCCAGAACGCAGTTTTTGGCCTACTATGCAAGCCCCGATTTCCCTAATAAGCCAAGTTTTCCTGAATTAATATATTTTCTCTAATTTTTTTCTTATGAAATGATAAAGCTACCCATTTCATTATGTATAAGGTCAATTTTTTTTTATTGGAGTTAAAATTAACGTAGATATATGACCGAACCTAACCAACCCTACCTAACCTAACCTAACCTATCTTTATAGGTTAGGTTCGGTTAGGTAGCCGAAAAAGTTAGGTTAGGTTAGGTTAGGTAGGTTAGGTAGTCGAAAAAACATTAATTCATGAAAACTAGGCCTATTAGGCAAATCGGGCCTTGCATATTAGGCTGAGAAGTGCGTTCTGGCTACTATAATATTAATAATAATAATAATAATAATAATTTTTATTTAGGCAAAGGTACATACATAAAGAGATTTTACAAAGTTTGTTGGCTTTATAGATAGGAGCTAGTACATACAATGCCTAAAGCCACTATTACGCAAAGCGTTTCGGGCAGGAAAAAACACTACTGACTAAAGCTTAAAACTAATGGGTAAAAAGAAAAAAATGCGTTGAGTACAAATAAAAATAGAGGTAAAAGAGGGGGGAACATTGTTGAAAAAACAGCACAAATACAATTACAAATTATTACAGAAAATTACATTAAAACAGCGTTGATTTGTAAAACAAAACAAAAATGTTGAACAAGAATACTTGCATAATAGACAAAACCCAAGATTCAAGAAGATTACAAATTCTTGAGGCAATTCACATAAGAATAGAGCAACCTACCATGAACACCCAAATCACGGAACTATTTACTCTACCCACCATGAGAGTAAGGACAAGACAAGAACATATCGATGCCAACACAGAAGACAATGTCCAACATAACAGGCCAATTACACTGGATTAATCTTTGTGTTTAGATAGGAGATGCCTCGTATGGGCCAATAAGCCTTCTGCAGCCCCTATGTTTATCCCTTATGTATCCCCCCATGTTTTCACCTTCATTGTATTATCACCTGACCTAATGCGGGTATAAAATCAACTAGTATTGTAAGATCTGTTCACTTGAGAATGAACCATGGAGGTTCGAAACGTCGTGCAAATTATACAAATAAGTGTAAATACACTCTATAGTAAATCACTTCTTTTCTTCACCTTAAAAGTACGAAAATGAGTTTTGGAGAACTCCTATTTCAATTAAGCCCTGATGCTAAGAAAATAGTTAGAGGGATAGAAGCCCTAAACCAGAAAATAATAAATACAGAATATGCGGTCATATTCAATGAAACATGTTTGAAAGAAAACCTGCTGCCAGTATACACCAATATAAACCCACATGACCCAGCAGTCCGCAATACAGAGTTTACCTATAGGTATAGGCAAGAGCTCATTCGGCATCAACTAAACAAGAAGAAGGAAGCCCTCCAAACCTTTATTTATTTATTTATTTATTTATTTATTTATTTATGCATATACAAGAATGTACATAAGGAATGTGAGGATACAAATATGGTAATTACAGTCTTGTAAAGCCACTAGCACGCGCAGCGTTTCGGGCAGGTCCTTAATCTAAGAAAATTTTAAGGAGGTAAATACTTGCAAAATTTATAGATAAAAAATGATAACAGATTACATGGAATGAAAAAAAAGATGAGAGAAAATTATAGGTACAGTATATTAAAGCACATAGGTAGCTATGATTGATTGCAATGACAGCTTAAAATGGTAGTTGACAACAAATTGGTAGGCACAATACAGCAGAAACAATATAAGATTGATTGCAATGACAGCTTGAATGGTAGTTGACAAAAAATTGGCAGTCACAAATTGGCAGTTTATAGAGCAGGCGGAGCATCTGTTAAACAAATGGACCCAGTACGACATCCCTATCCAACTCAAGCAAACCATCAACAGTGAACTATTTAACCTGAAACAACAACATAAAACTCTTGTAGAAACAAAGACACTCCGTAAGTTAACATCCCTAAACGGTGGACAGCTAAAAATCCCTCGTCCTAAAGATGGCTACTTTAACCTGACTTCTTATGATCTTACCCAGGACCAACGAGACCTCTTAAATCTTGGTCTAAATTGTCAATTCTTATCTAAACCAAAGATGCATCAAAAACGCCTGGAAATCGAAATGCTTCTGGACGATATCCATAAGCTAGAAGACAACAAAAAAGTCATCACCACTGACACACTTCAAGCTGAACTACTTGCAGAAGCAGGGAAAAAACGAGGAACATATTCATCTACAATCTTAACCCCACGACTCAAAGAAGCAGCGAAACAACTAAAAAATCTGAAAGACGTAACAATAAGAAAAGCCGACAAAACAGCAGCATATGTATTGATTCCTACCCATGAATACATGAACAAAATTAGCGACATCCTAAGTGACGACTCCAAATTTCAACGAATCACGAGGAACCCCGTAGAAGACCTTAAGCGGAAAGTAAACAAAACAATTACAGCAATCAACGCAAAGAAAGGTAGTGTGCATTTCAATAAACTTCAAGGCGACTATGGCTTAGGATATGCCTACGGCAATGTTAAGACGCATAAACCAGGTAACCCACTACGCCCTATAATCAGCCAAATACCAACCCCAACTTATCACCTGGCAAAGAAACTCAATGAACTCCTAACTCCATACACTCCAAGTAAGTTTAGTCTACAATCATCAGCAGATTTCCTAGAATTGATCAAATCTACCCAGCCCGATGGAATCATCGCTTCCCTGGACGTTGAATCCCTATTTACCAACGTCCCAGTCGACACAACCATAGGAATGATACTGGACAGAGTATACAGAGACGAGAGCACCCCCAAATTAGACATACCTGAGCCACACTTGATAAGTCTTCTCGAAGCATGTACAAAGGAAGCCCCTTTCATCAGTCCACAAGGAGACATGTATTTACAAATAGACGGAGTAGCAATGGGCTCCCCCTTAGGAGTTTTATTTGCTAATTTTTATATGGGAACCATCGAAGATAGGGTCTTCAGTAGCAGACAAAAACCAACTGTATACTGTCGTTATGTAGAAGACATATTCGTAATAGTAAAAGACTCAGATGAACTAATTGACCTAAAAAGACACCTAGAGAGAGAGTCAGTACTCCGATTTACACATGAAAATAGTGAAAATAACAGTCTGCCATTCTTGGATGTACTAATAACAAAAACAGGAACCTCTTTAAGCACCAACGTATATACCAAGCCCACCAACATAGGATTATGCCTGAACGGTAGAAGTGAGTGCCCCCAAAGATACAAAGCCAGTGTTCTCAATGCTTATATTCGTCGAGCGCTTACCCACTGCTCTGGATGGAGCAACGTGAGTAGAGAGTTTGAAAGAGTAACTCAGGTATTGGTGAACAACGGATATAGCAACGCGGAAATAAACGCTGCTATAAGAAGACACTTGGACCGTTGGTATAATTCAGAACCTAGAACAGAAACCACAACACCCCCAATAAAATTATATTACAAATCAACCATGCACAGTGAACATATAAAAGATGAAAGAATAATGAAAGAAATAATCCGTAAAGGAGTAAAAAGCACTACTCCTAACCAAAACATAAACCTGATAATATTCTACAAAACCAAGAAGACTTCCGAACTCCTTATCAAAAACAGCCCGAAGCCGACGGAGAACCCTCTACAGCAGTCAAGCGTTGTATACATGTACACTTGCACCCACGAAGGATGTAACCTTCAATGTAAGTACATAGGTATGACGTCGACCAAGCTGACGAGGCGTTTGACATGCCATCTTCAATCTGGTGCCCCTAGGAATCACATGAGACAAGCCCATGACATTACTCTAACAAGAGAAATGTTGAACAAGAATACTTGCATAATAGACAAAACCCAAGATTCAAGAAGATTACAAATTCTTGAGGCAATTCACATAAGAATAGAGCGACCTACCATGAACACCCAAATCACGGAACTATTTACTCTACCCACCATGAGAGTAAGGACAAGACAAGAACATATCGATGCCAACACAGAAGACAATGTCCAACATAACAGGCCAATTACACTGGATTAATCTTTGTGTTTAGATAGGAGATGCCTCGTATGGGCCAATAAGCCTTCTGCAGCCCCTATGTTTATCCCTTATGTATCCCTCCATGTTTTCACCTTCATTGTATTATCACCTGACCTAATGCGGGTATAAAATCAACTAGTATTGTAAGATCTGTTCACTTGAGAATGAACCATGGAGGTTCGAAACGTCGTGCAAATTATACAAATAAGTGTAAATACACTCTATAGTAAATCACTTCTTTTCTTCACCTTAAAAGTACGAAAATGAGTTTTGGAGAACTCCTATTTCAATTAAGCCCTGATGCTAAGAAAATAGTTAGAGGGATAGAAGCCCTAAACCAGAAAATAATAAATACAGAATATGCGGTCATATTCAATGAAACATATATATATATATATATATATATATATATATATATATATATATATATATATATATATATATATATATATATATATATATATATATACATATATATATATATATATATATATATATATATATATATATATATACATATATATATATATATATATATATATATATATATATATATATATATATATATACATATATATATATATATATATATATATATATATATATATATATATATATATGTATATATATATATATATATATATATATATATATATATATGTATATATATATATATATATATATATATATGTATATATATATATATATATATATATATATATATATATATATATATATATATATATATATATATATATATATATATATATATACATGTCGCACCTGACACACAGCCTCTTTCCAGCCAAGAAGATGGCCACCCAAGAGGGAACTGTCAAGTGTGTGACAGACGGTATCGTCTCAATTCAAATGGAACTGTCCGCTATCATTCTCTCAATTCAGGTGGTTGTCTAGGGTCTAGGCGCCTGCCCCGGGGCAATGACGATGGACAACCTGCTGCAGGAGCGAGGAACAATACCTCCCTCAACTTCATTTCAGCAGATAATCTGCTTGAAGCAATCAAAGCGACGTCCACCAGGACCTTGCCCCACATCCCCAAGGCTGCCCGTCATCAAGCAGCAGCCAAACTCACCAGTCTGCTGACAAAGGTCAACAATGCTTCTAGAACCATCGGAGCATGGCACAATCTCCTTCTATTTGGGAATGCATGCCTAGCATTACCGCCCAGGAGAGACAAGTCATTAGCAACCTCTGTAATCAGAGCTCTTAATGAATTCCCCAGAGCAGACAACCTGGTCCGCCTCCCCCCTCGTGCCAAGAACACCAGCCGCAGGACGACCAACAATAACTCATCTGAGAACCACAAAATGAGAGCACAGATCACCAGGAAAATAGAAGAGGGCAATACCACAGGTGCCATCAGAATCATGACCAGCGATGACACTATTGCCCCCAGGAACGCCACGACAGCAGAGGCTCTTCAAGACAAACACCCACCCAGAGCCCCCGACAGCAGCAGGGATCCCCAGGAAAACAATGCTGGCATAGAACCCTTGACTGTTCGAGAATCTGAGGTGTACAAAGCAGCCATGTCTTTCCCAACAGGTTCAGCAGGGGGCTTTACAGGCCTAAGACCCCAGCACATCAAACAAATGCTGAACCCGGTGCTTGGAGATGCTGCAAAGGATCTTCTAGTGGGACTTACCAGATTCTCCAACATGTGTTTGGCTGGCGGCATCCCCGAGGACATCAGGCCTGTCTTTTATGGAGCAGCACTCTGTGCTCTAAAGAAGAAGGATAGGGGTATCAGGCCCATTGCCGTTGGCAACACTCTCCGACGCCTTGTAGCTAAGGCTGCAGTGAGATCTATCAGCCAGGAAGCAGCCACCTTGCTGAAACCTCATCAGCTCGGGTTTGGGATTCCCCTAGGTTGTGAAGCTGCAGCACATGCAGCGCGGGCTTACATTGTTGATCTCCCGGACCAGAAGGCACTAGTAAAGCTTGACTTCAAAAATGCCTTCAATCAAGTCAGACGAGACGCTGTCCTCAGGGCTGTACACAACCATTTCCGTCCCCTTTACCCATTCATCCGATCGTGCTACAGTGGGGACTCTAAGCTTCTTTTTGGGGAGCATGAAATAAACTCCTGTGAAGGTGTCCAACAAGGTGACCCCTTAGCCCCCCTCCTTTTCTGCCTAGCTATCAAAGAGGTCACTGATAGTCTGACAAGTGAGCTAAACATCTGGTACCTGGATGATGGCACTCTAGCTGGAACTCCGGAAACCATTTTGGGGGATATAAGGAAAATCCAGGAACAGGGAGCAGCCTTAGGCCTCATTCTCAATGCATCCAAATGTGAAATAATCTCCCGCAACCCAGACATCACTGGGCAAATACAAAATGCTCTTCCAGACATTCTCGTTGTCGAACCACCGGACTGCACTCTCCTGGGTGCCCCCATTGGCCCACGAGCAATCGAGGAGGTCCTGGCTGCAAAAATCACTGACCTAAAGAGAATGCAGGACAGGATTGACAAGATTGATGCCCATGATGCTCTCTTTCTCCTTACAAGATGCCTGTCTCTCCCTAAGTTGACCTACTTTCTGAGATGTTCTCCATCCTACAGCAGCCCGAAGTTAAATGTGTATGACACCCTTCTGAGGTCCATGCTGGTGAAAGTCCTGAACCTGCCATTGGACGACTCTCAGTGGGAGCAAGCAACCCTTCCTGTAAGACTCGGCGGCCTTGGTGTCCGCACAGCCTCCCAAATTGCTCTACCAGCCTTCCTTTCCTCCTCTCATGCATCGCACGACCTCGTCAGAGATATTTTACCTGCAACCCTGAGAGATTCAGCAGGAATACACGATCCTGCTTTCACTGAATGTTCAAATCAGTGGAATGTTCTTGCAGCCCCAGCAACCATTATAGAGCCAACAAAACAACACAAACAGTCCGGCTGGGACCACCCTCTAGTGGAAAAAGTAGCTGATGCCATGCTAAGCGTCGCAACATCAGACAAGGAGAAAGCCCGCCTCAGAGCAGTGCGTGCCCCCCATGCAGGAGACTTCCTCCTGGCAGTACCCATGTCTGCAATGGGCACGCGCCTAGATCCAGAATCCCTTCGTGTAGCAGTGGCCCTCCGCCTTGGTGCCCCAATTCACACTGAATACAAGTGTATTTGCAACAGGGTGGAAGCAGACCAATACGGACTGCATGGGTTGCATTGCGGAAGCACAAAGGGCTGGCATGCAAGACACAACGAGGTCAATGACATCATCAAGAGAAGCCTCGTCTCAGCTGGGTGCCCAGCGGAGAGAGAACCTCGCATCCTAGGGGTCCAAAACCCGGATTTCCCAGCACTTCGCCCTGATGGCATCACCATATACTCATGGAAGGAGGGTAGACAGTTGGTGTGGGACTACACATGTGTATCCACCCTGGCTGACACCTATGTACACTTCGGAGCTGATCAAGCAGGTGGGGCGGCCAACCACAGGGAAACAGCAAAATCACTCAAGTACAGGCGACTGGAAGGTCAATACCTCTTTGTTCCCATAGCGTCTGAGACGCATGGCCCCTGGGGCAAGAGTGCCTTGGGATTTCTCAAGGAATTGGGGTCCAAGCTCATTGACGTCACCAGAGACCCAAGGGCTTCCAGTTTTTTATTTCAGCGTCTCAGTGTGGCGATCCAGAGGGGAAATGCTTGCTGCGTCCTCGGTTCCTGTCCAGAAGCGGAGGAGCTTCAAGAGATCCATAACCTTTAGGCATTTGTCTTGTATGTTTTGTAACCTTTAAATACACAATAAAGGAAAAAAAAAAAGGGAAGGGGGTGGTAGGAGAAAAGCACACAGAAACTGTATTGGAGGGGACCCACATTCCCTCCAATGCGTTATGTGTGGTTTCCTCCGAGGCTATGGGTCCCCCTTCTTCCAGCCAGAGGTGGTACTCTTTTTGTATATATATATATATATATATATATATATATATATATATATATATATATATATATATATATATATATATAATATATATATTAACTTATGTATGTATGAGTAACCTGGCACCTAGCCTAACTCTTCCACAATGGCAGTAATAATAAAGACAATGATCACGACATGGATGACACTCTAGCTCACCTAAACCAAGGGGTGCTTGGTTGGCCAACCTTAACAGTCTCCGTGGTGTAGTGGTAAGACACTCGCCTGGCGTTCTGCGAGCGCTATGTCATGGGTTCGTATCCTGGCCGGGGAGGATTTACTGGGCGCAATTCCTTAACTGTAGCCTCTGTTTAACGCAACAGTAAAATGTGTACTTGGATGAAAAAACGATTCTTCGCGGCAGGGGATCGTATTCCAGGGACCTGCCCGAAACGCTACGCGTACTTGTGGCTGTACAAGAATGTAACAACTCTTGTATATATCTCAAAAAAAGGGGTAATAAGAGGGAAATTATCTACCTTAATTCTCTCAGCTACAAAATCGACATATCCTCTGACGATGGTTGCCAAGGACTGAGGTCCTGGTGGTCGGTCCTCGGTTGATCAAGGTTCAGTACACACAAAGTCCTCAGTTGACTTGTAGAAGCGTATCCTCTCCGTGCTCACACTTTGAAGGCAGGTCCTCTTCCTCCTTGGTACTGAAGCATGCACATGTTGTCTCCCTGCTCCCACACTGGAACTGTAGACAAACTTGCAGTCTGGTTCAGTGTTCCCTTCTCAATCTTCCAGTGGACCTGACCCGGTTATAGCAGCTCGCTTGATGTGTCTGGGCGTCCCAGACGGCCCAGCCCAACGTTCACCTGCACCACAACTATCGGCAAAAGAGCTCTTGGCGCTCTAACACCAACTAAGCCGTGCTTCTATGTACTCCCCAGGAGTCAACTAATATTCCTCGACGTCTATAATATCAATACGGCCGCTTGGGTCCACTGGCTAGGGCTTCCTAGCCTCCAAACTGGGAGCTCACTTGAGAGTGACCGCTCTCAATAACGGGCCGTGACTCACTGAGAACATAAGAACAAAGGTAACTGCAGAATGCCTATTGGCCCATACGAGGCAGCTTCTATTTATAACCACCCAATCCCACTCATATTCATGTCCAACTCTCGTTTGAAACAATCGAGGGATCCTACCCCACCACGTTAAGCGGTAATTAGTTCCACAAATTATCAACCCTGTTACCGAGCCAGCATTTACCCAAGTCTTTTCTAAATCTAAACTTATCCAATTTATACCCATTATTTCGTGTTCTGTCCTGTGTTGATACTTTTAATACCCTATTAATATCCCCTTTGTTATGTCCATTCATCCACTTGTAAACCTCTATCATATAACCCCTAACTCTTCGCCTTTCCAGTGAATGCAATTTAGGCTTTGTCAATCTCTCTTCATATGACGGGTTTCTAATTTGGGTAATTAACTTTGTCATCCTATGTTGGACACGTTCAAGGGAATTTATATCCATTCGGCGTACGGTGATCAAAACTGTAGTGCATAATCTAAATGGGGCCTAAATAGAGCAAGATATAGCTGAAGAACAACACCTAACTTGTTCTTGTGTCTTGTTACTAACGCTTCGATTAATAAATCCCAGCCGCAGGGCACTTGGGCCGCCCAGAGTCCTCTGCTTTCTGACGTCACACCACCTGAGGCACCACGTCATTGGTCAATCCCGTCATGTGACCTTGCCTGGCCAATCACCAGACGGCTGGCATCAGGCTCCTTTGGCAGGAAGCGTCTTGCCTCGGCGCCATATTGTAACACAAAAGGGCGAAAGCCACTTGTAGAACCAAAACTAAATCGGGAAAGTCACTTCTCACACGTAACTCTCAATACCTTCATATACATCAAAATGTTCCCTGAGCATCAGAGAACGTGCAGGTTGAAGATATATGACTCTTTATGCCGGCATAGGAAAGATATAGGGTGGGACACCGTCACATACCCCTCTCCTCAAAATAAGAGTCTTATCTAATGAAGAGCACTTGAGAGGGCAACTGGTGTTCCTTCTCCCTCTGTTCCTGACGTGCCTCTCCTCCAGTTGGTGACATGGCTCGCACCACCTCTGTTGTTGTTGTTATAGATTCAGCTACTCGGAACAAGTTCCAAGTAGCACGAGCTATGGTGAGCCCGTAACTTACCTGGCCCAGGAGCGGGGCAAATAGCACGGGCTATGGTGAGCCCGTAGTAGACTTACCTGGCACAGGAGCGGTGCCGTCTGGTGTGGCGCACCAACTGATTGATGACTGATGAAGATTAAGCCATCTAAAAGGTGGCACGGGCATGAATAGCCTGTAAGTGGTGGCCCTTTTGAGCCATAACCAGTATCAGTAGATGATACTGTAGATCTGTGGAGGTGCTACTGCACCCTCCGTGACGGGAGGTGTCTCCCGCGCACCAACTCGCCAGTCACTCATATTATTCCTCCACCTTACATGGGACCGGGTGAGGTGGGTGTTCCCAGAACACCTATAAAGGGTACACCTCCCGTGAACCCCTGCCCAGGACAGCACTGCTTCTGTGCCAGGTAAGTCCACTATGGGCTCACCATAGCCCGTGCTACTTGCCCCGCTCCTGTGTAAGTTACGGGCTCACCATAGCCCGTGCTACTTGGAACTTGTTCCGGGTAGCTGAATCTATAGCAACAACAACAACAACCGTGTCCCCGAGTACACTCCAGCGACTCGTTATCTCTATAAAACCTAGTGCATGTAGTGCCACCACCCCGCTGTGCACTCTGAGGTACTCCGGCACCTCTACTGCGTCCAATAGAAACTCAATACAATACAATACAATTTTATTTAGGTAAGGTACATACATACAATAAATATTTACAAGGATTGTTTAACTTATAGGTATAGCTAGTACATACAATGCCTAAAGCCACTATTACGCAAAGCGTTTCGGGCATAAAGGGCATAAAACTCGGGCATAAAACTTCGGGCATAAAACTCCTTGCTTCCTCTCAAGCTCTTCTCTTCGCCAATCTTCTCTCTTCTCGGTTTCTCTTCTCCCGATCAGCTGCTGTCCTGAGATCCTTAATGTCTGCTTCCCTAACTCTAACCCTCAGCTCTGGGTCGAGTTCAGACATGAATTTTTCCATAATCATCAGCCGCTTGATCTCTTCAGCTGTCTCTGCACCCTCGGACTTCAACCACCTCAAGTACCTTCGCTCCATTTCTCTGGCAGTCTCGGCGTATGAGACCGAGACTGCCAGTCTCGGGTGCCAGAGACTGAGACTGAAAGGTCTCACTTTCAGGCCAGGACTGAGGGCACACGGGTGCATGAGTGGAGTATGCACCCATGTTGCACACGGGTGCACTCTCGGAACCTCTTCCTGTACAGTTCCTGCGTCAATCTGAAAGAAGTAGCACTGCATTCTTCGCGGTCTCATAACTCGCACCCTACCAAACATTTTCACGTTTTCTAAACATGCTATAAACGAAATTTCTTTGTTTTTGGACACGTTTTAAATTACGTTTATAATACATGTTTTAAGGATTTGTAAAGATGAGTATAAAACGTGAGGTCATAACTTTTTAATAGAACGTGTTTTAAATGTTATGATATAACGTTTTGGAGCAAAGGTTCTTAAAACGTTAATTCTAATTATTAATTATTGGATTTAAAAGGTTAATTATCATTATTGCATTTAGAAAGATAGAGAGAGAAAGAAGAGAGAGAGGAGAGAAAAGAGAGAGAGAGAAGAGAAAAGAGAGAGAGAGGAGAGAAAAGAGAGAGAGGAGAGAGAGAGGGGAAGGAAAGATAGTAATCCTTAATCCTTTTGTACCAAGCTCTCTTTCTACTTATAAGGTTCTTCAGATACTTTGTTATCCACTTGGGGTCATTATAATTAGATCTATTCAGTTTGTATGGTATACTACGTTCCTGTTCTTTGCTTAAATTATTTTTAAATAAGTTATATTTTGAATACACATCTCTTTTTACATCACCCATCAATGAGTTCAAGTTGAGCTTCAAGACCGGCCCACCCTACAGCAAGACCTAACTCTCACCATCAGAGACTGTTCACCTTGGTTACCAGTTAGCGTTCTGGGAACTCTCCACCATCACAGACTTCACACATTGATCTCCAGTTAACGTCCTGGGAACTTTCCACCATCACAGTCTCTACACATTGGTCACCTGTTAGTGTCCTGGGAACTTCCCACTGTCACAGACTGTACACCCTGGTCACCAGTTAGCTTCCTGGGAATTTTCCATTATCACAGACTCTACACATTGGTCACCTGTTAGTGTCATGGGAACTCTACAAAATCACAGACTGTATACCATGGTCACCAGTTAGCATCCTGCGAACTCTCCACTATTAAAGACTGTGCATCATTTCCTGAAGTTAGTGTCCTGCAAACTGCGAGCCTTCATTACAGACTGTACACCTTTGTCATCAATTAAAGTCCTTGGAACTGTCCATAATTAAAGACAGTACACCATGGTCAACAGTTAGCGTCCTGGGAACTCTTTACATTCACAATCTGTACACCTCGGTCACCAGATAATATCCTGGGAACTATATATTATAATAGAGTGAACACCATGGGCACTATTTAGCGTCGTAGGAACTCTCCACCATCGCAGACTGTACACCTTGGTCATTAGTTAGCGACCTGGGAACTCTCCACCATCGCAGACTGTACACCGTATTCACCAGTTAGCGTCCATTACAATGAATGAAAATTAGCTGATATATTCGTAGTTACAAAGAAATTACGTTGTGTGCCTTTCACAGTGTGGAGTTATACTACGAGAGAGGATCGTCTTGTCTGGTGAATCACGTGTCCATGACGCCATCACGTCGAGACAGGATTCGACTGATTAAGGAAGGCTGTCAGATGCAATGCTCATTGACTGGTCGACAGCTAAGCAGATGATTACCTAGTAATAATATTGTAGTTAGTCTACTAACACTATAACCCTGATTTAATCAAAAAGTTTATGATTGAAATTACCCAATATATTATATCTCTTAGATAGAGCTAGCAATTTCAGATCTACCTCCCAAGTAATGTGTAGTGGAAATAATCCTACTAACAATTAAAACTCATACAGTCCACTCTTCTAATATTTATTTAGATAAATTAATTAATTTATGAATATATTAAATGTTGGAGAAATTCCCCACATCAGCAGTTAGCGTCCTATGAACTCTCCACTATCACAGAATGTACACTTAGGTCATCAAATAGTGTCTTGTGAACTTTACAACATCACAGTGTGTACTCATTGGTCACCAGTTAGTGTCCAAGGAACTCGTCACCATCACAGACTGTACACCTTGGTCACCAGTTAGTGTCCAAGGAACTCGTCACCATCACAGTGTGTACACCTTGGTCACCAGTTAGTGTCCAAGGAACTCGTCACCATCACAGACTGTACACCTTGGTCACCAGTTAGTGTCCAAGGAACTCGTCACCATCACAGACTGTACACCTTGGTCACCAGTTAGCTTCCTGGTAACTCTCTACCATCACAGACTGTACACCTTGGTCACCAGTTAGTGTTCTGGGAACCCTTTACAATAACAGTCTGTACACCTTGGTTATCAGGTAGCGTTCTAGGAACTCACCAACATCACACTTTGGTAACCAATTAGCGTCCTGGGAACTCACCACTATCATAGACTGTACAACTTGGTCATCAGTTAGCTTCCTGGGAACTCTACAACATCACAGTCTGTACACCTTGGCCACCAGTTAGCGTCCTTGGAACTCTCCACTAACACAGACTGTACTCCTTGGTTACCAGTTAAGAGTCTGGAAACTCTCCACTATTATACACCATGGTCACCAGTTAGCATCCTGAAAACTCTCCACCATTATACACCATGGTCACCAGTTAGCATCCTGGAAACTCTCCACTATTATACACCATGGTCACCAGTTAGCATCCTGGAAACTCTCCACCATTATACACCATGGTCACCAGTTAGCATCCTGGAAACTCTCCACCATTATACACCATGGTCACCAGTTAGCATCCTGGAAACTCTCCACCATTATACACCATGGTCACCAGTTAGCATCCTGGAAACTCTCCACCATCACTGTATGTACATTATGGTCACCAGAGAACCATCTTGGGAACATAAGATCATAAGAACATAAGAATGAATGCAACTGCAGAAGGCCTATTGGCCCATACAAGGCAGGTCCTATTTATAACCACCCAATCTCACTCATATACATGTCCAACCTATGCTTGAAACAATCAAGGGACTCTTCATACACCACGTTACATGGTAATTGGCTCCACAAATCAACAACCCTGTTTCCGAACCAGTACTTACCCAGGTCTTTCCTAAATTTAGACTTATCTAATTTACACCCATTGTTTCGTGTTCTGTCTTGTGTTGATACTTTTAATACTCTAATAATATCCCCTTGGGTATGTCCATTCATCCACTTGTCATGTGAATGTCCATTCACTCTATCATGTCACCACTAATTCTTCGCCTTTCTAGAGAATGTAATTTAAACTTTTCAATCTTTCTTCATATAAGAGGTTTCTAATTTGGGGGATTAACTTTGTCATCCTACTCTGGACGCATTCTAGTGAATTAATATCCATTCTATTGTACGGCGGCCGAAACTGAACTGCATAATCTAAATGGGGCCTAACCAGAGCAAGGTATAGCTGAAGAACAACACCAGGTGTCTTATTACTAACACTTCGATTAATAAATCCCAGTGTCCTATTTGTATTATAACGAATATTTATGCATTGATTTTCTGGTTTTAAATTCTTACTAATCATAACTCCCAGATCCCTTTCGCAATCCGACTTCGCAATCTCAACACCATCCAACTTGTATCTTGCAACACAATCATCATTACCAAGCCTCAAAACTTTACATTTATCAGCATTAAACTGCATCTGCCAACCTTTCGACCATTTCAAAACCTTATTCAGATCGACTAGAAGTGATAGTGAGTCTTTCTCCATATTTATTACCCTCCTGATTTTTTCATAGCCCAATTTGCAAATATTGCTGCTCCAACCTGGATCTAAATTATTTATATATATATTATGAATAACAGAGGACAGAGCCTTGAGGCACTCCACTTACAACATTTTCCCACTTTGACTTAACCCCATTGATACTAACTCTTTGATTCCTTTAGTATAGCCTTGCCCTAATCCAACTTAATAAACTTAATACCCCCAATACTGTGAGCCTCTCTATTTTGAATCAGTCTTTCATGGGGCACTGTATCAAAAGCTTTGCTAAAGTCCAGGTACATCACAAACCTTACCACTATCAACTGCTTCAACTACACTGGAATAAAATGATAGTAAATTTTTTAAACATGAACGGCCATTTGTTGAACCATGTTGTGAATCATTTATTAATTAATGTTTTCAAGATGAAGACGAATGGTATTTGTAATTATCGATTCAAGTAACTTTCCCACAATAGACGTTAAGCTAATTGGCCGATAGTTTGATGTAAGTCATCTATCTCATTTCCTGAAAATTGGTACCACATTACCATCCTTCCATGACTCTGGCAATCTGCTTGACGCTAAAGATTTACTATATATGTTAGACAGTGGCACGCAAAGCCCCTCTTTGCATTCCTTAAGCACCCTGCGAAACACTAATTAGCCCA
Source organism: Procambarus clarkii (assembly GCF_040958095.1). Taxonomy (NCBI): domain Eukaryota; kingdom Metazoa; phylum Arthropoda; class Malacostraca; order Decapoda; family Cambaridae; genus Procambarus; species Procambarus clarkii. The sequence continues at coordinate 21,343,067 of NC_091181.1, forward strand.
GCCCTGTGGATTTGTTTGGCTTGAGTTTCACTATTTGTTTAATAACATCCTCCCTGGTAACTGCTAAACTAGTCAACCTGTCCTCGTCCCCACCCACATAGACTTGTTTGGCTGAAGGCATAATGTTCAGTTCCTCCTTAGTAAATACAGTGATAAAAAAAAATATTAAAAATACTACTCATCTCTTTGTCGTTATCAGTTATCTAATCTGTCCTAGTTTTTAATGGACCTATCCTTTCCCTAATCTTTGTTCGATGAAACTGAATAAAACTTTCGGATTTGTTTTTGCAAGCCCCTGCTATGCGAACTTCATAGTTTCTTTTTGCCCTCCTTTTCTCTTTTTTTTTTAACATTTCTATCCACTTTTAAGAGTTCTTGTTCTAAACTGACTTCCCCATTCTTAATCCTTTTGTACCAAGCTCTCTATCTACTTATAAGGTTCTTCAGATTCTTTGTTATCCACTTGGGGTCAATATAATTCGATCTATTCATGTATGGTATACTATGTTTTTGTGCTTTGCTTAAAATATTTTTAAATAAGTTATATTTTGAATCCACATCGAAGTCTCTTTTACATCACCCATCAATGGCTTCAAGTCTCGCTTCAAGACCGGCCCACCCTACAGCAAGACCTAACTCTCACCGTCAGAGACTGTTCACCTTGGTTACCAGTTAGCGTTCTGTGAACATTCCATTATCACAGACTCTACACATTAGTCACCTGTTAGTGTCCTGAGAACTCTACACAATCACGGTCTGTACACTTTGGTCATCAGTTAGCGTCCTGGGAACTTTCCACCATCACAGACTTTACACCTTGGTTACCAGTTAGTGACCTGGAAACTCGCCACAATCACATAATTTACTCCTTGGTCCCCAGTTAGTGACCTCCGAACATTACACCATCAGAGTCTGTACACCTTGGTCATCAGTTAGCGTCTTGGGGACTTTCCATCATCTGTTAGTACTCAAACTGTATGACGGTTGGGTTATAGCCAATCACAGGCGAGTAGGTCTCTGACGTCATTCCTCACAGAGCCGGCAATGGCCGCTCTCCTCAGTATCTCACTAGACCAGAGTTAGGTAGGATCTCGGCAGGCTGCATCTATACCTTGTTGCCTATACCCAGTAAACTACTGAAGTGAACTACTGTGTATTCTCTACAACCAAGCAAGCACCGTTCGTCAAAGGCAACGGATACTGGTAGCTGCCGTGTGATTCAGATTTTTTTTTCTGAGCAACGAATCTCAAGTACCCACATCGTCACGTCGTCACGTGTCTCTAGCCGCCTCCCGCCACCCGTAAAGCAACCACCCGCCACCCACGCATCTTCAATATTCAATTATATTGTACCAGTCCGAGGTCCTACCATCAACCACTACTCTAGGACAACTTTTCGGAAGTAAGGCACAATGTTTACCAGTGAGAACGCCATTTCATCAGTGAGGGGAGAGGAAGATTGCCCACGCCAGCCATTTTGAGACCTGCGCCACTTATCATTGCCACCCAAGCCTACAACAACAAGCCTTGTGTGTACTCATCTAATTGTGCTTGCGGGGGTTGAGCTCTGGCTCTTTGGTCCCGCCTCTCAACAGTTAATCAACTGGTGTACAGATTTCTGAGCCTACTGAGCTCTATCATATCTATATTTCAAACTGTGTATAGAGTCAGCCTCCACCACATCACTGTCTAATGCATTTCACCTGTTAACTACTCTGACAATGAAAAAGTTCTTTCTAACGTCTCTGTGGCTCATTTGGGTACTCAGTCTCCACCTGTGTCCCCTTGTTCGTGTACCACCCGTGTTAAACATAATAATAATAATAATAATAATAATCTTTATTTAGGTAAGGTACATACATAAAGAGATTTACAAAGTTTGTTGGCTTTATAGATAGAGCTAGTTCATACAATGCCTAAAGCCACTATTACGCAAAGCGTTTCGGGCAGGAAAAACATTAATGACTACAGCTTAAAACTAATGGGTAAAAAGAAAAGATGTGATGAGTACATATAAAAAATAGAGGTAAAAGAGGGGGGAACATTGTTGAAAAAGCAGCACAAATACAATTACAAATTATTACAGAAAATTACATTCAAACAGCGTTGATTTGAAAAACAAAAAAACAAAAAATATACATGGGTTGACAACAGAGGGGTAAGGTGGGTTACATGGAATTTATTAGGTATAGCTTCGTTTTTAACTTAAACTGGTTGAGAGAGGTACAGTCTTTAACATGGTTGGGAAGGTCATTCCACATTCTGGGCCCCTTGATTTGTAGAGCATTTCTGGTTTGATTTAGTCGTACTCTAGGAATATCAAAACTGTATTTATTTCTGGTGTGGTGCTCATGGGTTCTGTTACAACCTTCTATGAAGCTTTTGAGATCAGGATTGGCATTATAGTTTAGCGTTTTATAAATGTATAATACACATGAGAGAATGTGCAGTGACTTAATGTCTAACATATTCAGAGATTTGAGTAGGGGTACCGAGTGATGTCTGGGGCCAGAATTGGATATTGTCCTAATAGCAGCTTTGTGTTGAGTAATTAGAGGACGTAAGTGATTTTGGGTAGTAGAGCCCCAAGCACAAATACCATAGTTGAGATATGGATAGATAAGGGAGTAATAGAGAGTCACCAGGGCAGGGCGTGGTACATAATATCTGATCTTAGAAAGAATGCCCACAGTTTTTGAAACTTTTTTTGATATGTTTAGAATGTGTCCCTGGAAATTCAGCTTGTGGTCAATGAGAATGCCAAGGAATTTGCCATCTAATTTGTTACAAATTTGGGTATTGTTTATTTTGAGATTTATTTGATTAGAGGATTTATTGCCAAACAGAATATAGAAAGTTTTGTCAATGTTAAGGGTGAGTTTGTTGGCAGTTAGCCACAGATGGACTTTATTAAGCTCAGTATTTACTGTGGCATTTAGAGCAAGGGGATCAGGACTGGAGTAAATGAAGGTTGTGTCATCAGCAAATATAATTGGTTTGAGGTGTTGGGAGGCATTTGGAAGGTCATTAATGTAGATGAGAAAGAGGAGAGGGCCAAGTATGCTGCCCTGGGGAACACCAATGTTGATGGGTAGTGTGGGAGAAATTGTATTATTCACAGAAACACATTGGAGCCTGTCAGTAAGGTAGGATTTGAGGTATTGTAGGGAGTGTCCTCTGACACCATAATGATGTAATTTAAGAAGAAGGTTTTGGTGGTTGACAGTATCGAAAGCTTTACGCAGGTCCACAAATAACCCAACAGGGAACTCATTTTTATCAAGAGCTGTATGAATCGAGTTAAGCATACTAATAAGTGCATCGTTAGTGCTTTTTTTGGGCCTGAAGCCATATTGGCAAGGGCTAAGTATATTGAGTTTGGCTAGATATGAGTAAAGCTGCTTATAGATTAGTTTTTCAAAAATTTTTGACAAGTTTGGCAGGATTGATATAGGTCTGTAGTTGTTAACATCTGTGAGATCACCACATTTGTGGACAGGCGTTACTCTCGCTTTTTTTAGAATATCTGGAAAGGTTTGGAGTTCAAGTGACTTGTTGAAGAGCAAAGCAATAGCAGGGGCTAAAGATCTGGAGGCTTTTTTGTAGATTAAAGTTGGTATCTCAAGGGCACCAGACTTGGTTTTAAGGGAAAGGATTATCTCATTGACGTCAGTGGAATTAATAGGCTTTAGGTACAGAGACTGTGGATAGTTACCTGTAAGATAGTCCTTAATGTCAGTACTGGAAGATGGAATATCATTAGCAAGGGATGAACCAATGGAAGAGAAGAACCTATTGAACTCAATAGCAGAATCAGAGGCTGAAAGCTGACCATCGTTATTAGACAGGAGTGTTGGTTTGTTAATTATAGACTTCTTTGATCCCAATATTTGTGAAATTGTTCTCCAAGTTTGTTTAATGTTGCTCTTTATTTGGGTAAATTTATCTTCGTAGTATTTAGTTTTGGCTCGTCTAATTATCTTAGATAGCAATAATGAGTAATTCTTTGAGAATTCTTTGGAGACAATTCCTAACCTATACTTCTTCTCAAGGTCATGTTTTTTATTAATAGATTTAAGTATTCCCTTTGTAAGCCAGGGATTGTTAAGCCTTTTGGTTGTGACTTGTTTTGTAAGCATAGGACAGTGGGTATTATAAAGGCTAAGAATTTTTTGAAGAAAAGATTGAACTGCTAGGTTGATGTCCTCTATGTTACCTAACTCAGACTCCCAGTTGACATTATCAGTAGCAGTTATAAAATTGTCTATAGCAGTTTCATTGTGTAGTCTAAAACGTATCTCTCTTGACTCAAGAGGTGGTTTGCTAATGTTAGTTAAGAGAAATGTGGGGTAATGGTCTGTAGTGCTATTGGTGATTATACCTGAAGTAAGCGGAGAGGTTATGTTTGTCCAGATGTGATCTAGAGTCGTGGCAGTGCTATCAGTGATTCTAGTAGGTTTAGTGATTAAGGGTATGAGGAAGCAGGAGTTCATACAGTTTAAACAAACAGTTTAACAAACTGTTTGTTTGAAAACAAACACAAGACAAACAGACAAACAAACACAAACAAACACAAAAAAACACAAACAAACAACAGTTTAGTTCAAACAGTTTATCCTTATCTACCCTGTCAATTCCTCTGAGAATTTTGTAGGTAGTGATCATGTCTCCCCTTACTCTTCTCTCTTCCAAGGTCGTGAGGTCCATTTCAGGCAGCCTTTCCTCTTACTTCATGCCTCTTAGTTCTGGGACTAGCCTAGTGGCATACCTCTGAACTTTTTCCAGCTTCTTCTTGTGCTTGACAAGGTACGGGCTCCATGCTGGAGTCGCATTCTCCTGGATTGGTCTTACATATGCGGTATACAGGGTTCTGAATGATTCCTTACACAGGTTCTTGAAGGCTGTTCTGATGTTAGCCAGCCTCGCGTACGCCGCAGAAGTAATTCTTTTTATGTGGGCTTCAGGAGACAGGTTAGGTGTGATATCAACTCCTAGTTCTTTCTCTCTGTCCATTTCATGAAGTACTTCTTCTCCTATTCTGTATCCTGAGTCTAGCCTCCTGTTTCCACTGCCTAGTTTCCTTACCTTGCATTTACTCGGGCTGAACTTTAGTAGCAATTTGTTGGACCATTCATTCAGTCTGCCTAAGTCATCTTGTGGCCTCCTACTATATTTCTCTGTTTAAATCCTCCTCATAATTTTTGCATCATCAGCAAACAATGGGAGGAATGATTCAATACCCTCTGAGAGATTATTTACATATATCAAAAACAGTATAGGTCCAAGGATTGAATCCTGCGGGTCTCCACTGGTGATGTCTCGCCAATCTGAGACCTCACCCCTCACAGTGACTCGCTGTCTTCTTTTGATTAGGTACTCCCTTATCCAATGGAGTTCCTTCCCTTTCACTCATATCTGCATCTCCAGCTTTTTCACTAGCCTCTTGTGTGGTACTGTGTCAAAGGCTTTCTGGCAATCCAAAAATATGTAGTCTGCCCACCCCTCTCTTTCTTGCCTGATGTTTGTTGGCTGGTCATATAATTCAATTAATCCTGTGAGGTAGGACTTGCCATCCCTGAACTCATGTTGATGCTGTGTTACGAAGTTCTTTCGCTTTAGATGTTCCACTAGTTTTTTTAGCACAATCTTCTCCATCATCTTGCATGGTATATTAGTTAGGGACACTGGCCTGTAGTTCAGTGCCTCCTGTCTATCCCCCCTTCTTGTATATCAGGATTACATTAGCCGCCTTCCAATTTTTTGGCAGATCCCCTGTTACCAGTGATTTGTTATACATCATGGAGAGTGGCAGGCACAGTGCTTCTGCTCCTTCCTTTAGTATTCATGGGGAAATTCCATCTAGGCCTATAGCCTTTGTCACATCCAACTCTATAAAAGCGTCCTTACATCCCCACTGGTAATCTCAAACTCTTCAAGTCGTTCCTGGTTAACTATTCCCTCTCTTATCTCTGGAACTTTTCCTTGCTCTAATGTGAAGACCTCCTGGAATTTCTTATTCAGTTCCTTACACACTTCCTAGTCATTTGTAGTGAATCTGCCCCTATCCACAATTTCTTTACCTGTTCCTTTACTGTTGTTTTTCTCCTGATGGGGCTGTGCAGCAATTTAGGTTGAATCTTTGCCTTGCTTGCGATATCATTTTCATATTACCCTTCTGCCTCACTTTTCAACCTGACATATTTATTCCTGGCACGCTGGTATCTTTCTCCGCTCTCAAGTGTCCTGTTATTTCTATAGTTTCTCCACACCCTTTTACTTTGATGCTTAGTTAGCCTACATCTCTGATTAAACAGTCTCCGTGGTGTAGTGGTAAGACACTCGCCTGGCGTTCCGCGAGCGCTATGTCATGGGTTCGTATCCTGGCCGGGGAGGATTTACTGGGCGCAATTCCTTAACTGTAGCCTCTGTTTAACGCAACAGTAAAATGTGTACTTGGATGAAAAAACGATTCTTCGCGGCAGGGGATCGTATTCCAGGGACCATAGGATTAAGGACCTGCCCGAAACGCTACGCGTACTAGTGGCTGTACAAGAATGTAACAACTCTAGTATATATCTCAAAAAAAAAAAAAAAAAAAAAAAAAAAACCATGGGTTTCTCATCTGAATTTCGTTGTTTTCCTTTTGGATCGGGACAAACTTGTCTGCTGCCTCCTTACACTTCTGTGTGATGTAGTCCATCATGTCTTGGGCCGTCTTTTCCCTGAGCTCTGTTTCTCATGTTATATTATATGTTAGGAATTTTCTTATGTCTTTGTAGTTTCCTTTTCGGAATGCCAGCCTTTTGTTTTCAGTTCCCCTTCTCGAGTTCATTAACCCTTCTTTAACCAGATACTCAAACGTCAGTACACTGTGGTCGCTCATTCCTACTGGGGCCTCGAAATCCATTTCCCTTAGGTCGGAGTCGCTCAGAGTGAATTCTAGGTCGAATCTCGCTGGTTCATCATTTCCTCTCAATCTTGTGGGTTCCCTGACATGCTGGCTTAAAAAGTTTCTTGTCGCTTCCTTCAATAGTTTAGCTGTCCATGTGTCCTCACCTCCATGTAGTTCCTTATTCTCCCAGTCTATCTTTCCGTGATTGATGTCCCCCATGATGAGCAGTTGGGATTTATTTCTACATGCAGCAGAGGCTGCCCTCTCAATTATAGTGTTAAATTCCATGTTGTTGTTGTCATACTCTTGTCAGGGTCTTCTGTAATTTGGTGGAGGGTTATATATCACTGTTACCATGGTAGCATGTTGTTGGAGAAATGTTGGAGAAATTCCTCACATCACCAGTTAGCGTCCTATGAACTCTCCACTATCACAGAATGTACCCTTAGGTCATCAAATAGTGTCCTGAGAATGACAATGGTCCTCCCATTGTCATGGTGCCTGTAATGTAGTCTGAATCCCTCTTGTTATCAATGAGAACACCAAGGAATTTACCATCTACTTTGTTACTAATTTGGATATTGTTTATTCTTAGATTACTTTGATCTGAGGATTTATTACCAAACAAAATATAGAAGTTTTGTCAATGTTAAAGGTGAGTTTGTTAGCAATTAGCCAAAGGACTTTATTTAGTTCAATATTCATTGTATCATTCAGAGTAAGAGGGTCAGGACTGGAGAAAATGAAGGTTGTGTCATCAGCAAATAAAATGGTTTGAGGTGTTGAGAAGCATTTGGAAGGTCATTAATGTAGATGAGAAAGAGGAGAGGGGCCAAGTATATTGTCCTGTGCAACACCAATGTTAATGGGTAAGGTGGGAGAAATGGAATCATTCACAGAAACATACTGGAGCCTGTCAGTAAGGTAAGACTGAAGCTACTGAAGGGCGTAACCTGTGACTCCATAATGATGTAATTTAAGAAGACGGTTGTGATGGTTGTCAGTGTCAAAAGATTATATCGGTCAACAAATAACCCAACAGGTAACTCATTATTATCAAGAGCTGCATGTATCAAGTTAATAATATTAATCAGTGCATTTTTAGTGCTTTTTTGGGGGGACTGAAGCCATATTAGCAAGAGTATATTGTCTTTAGCTAGATAAGAATTAAGCTGCTTGTAGATTAGGTTTCTCAAATATTTTTGACAAGGTTGGCAGAGTTGATATAGGTATGAAATTGTTGACATCAGTGAGATCGCCACATTTATGGACTGGGGATACTTTAATTTTTTTTAGAATATCCAGAAAGGTTTGGAGTTCAAGTGATTTGTTGTAGATCAGTGCAATGGCATGAGCTAAACATCTGGAGGCTTTTCTGTAAATTAGTATTTCTGTAGGTTAGTATCTCAGAAAAGGCACTTGACTTTCTTTAATGAGAAAGAATTATCTCATTAACATCAGATGACTTAGCGGGAGTTAGGTATAGAGACTCTGGATAGTTTCTTGTAAGATAGTCCTTAACATTACGGAGGATGGGATATCATTTGCAAAAGAAGTGCAAATGGATGAGAAGAAACTATTGAATTTAATAGCAGAGTCAGAGGCTGAAAGCCTACCATCGTCATTGGATAGGCGTATTGGTTTTCTATTAAAATCTTTTTGTTCCTAATATTTGGGAAATAGTGCTCCATGTTTTCTTAATGTTGCCCCTAATTTGGTCAAATTTATTTTCATTTTTTGGGGGCTCTCCTAATTATTTTATACAGCATTGATAAGTATCTATTTGAAACTACTTTGGAGATAACCCATATCCTATACTTCCCATGGTTATGTTTTTTATTACTTGAATTAAGTCTACCCTTAGTAAGCTATGGATTGTTTACCCTTTTAGTTGTGACTTGTTTTATTAGCATAAGACAGTGGGTATTATAGAGGCTCAGACTTTTCTGAAGAAATGTTTGTACTTCTAGGTTGATGTTTACTATGTTACCAAATTCAGTCTCCGAGTTTATATTAGCAGCAGCAGCAATAAAGATGCTTATAGAAGTTCCATTGTGCTGCCTAAAGCTTATTTCCATTGTATCTAGAGGTGGTTTACTAATGTTGGTTTGAAGAAATGTGGGATAATGGTCTATGGTCCTATCAGTGTTTATTTCTGAAAGGAGTGGAGAGGTTATGTTAGTCCAGATTTTTTCAATAGTAGAGGCATTCTTATCAGCAATTCTGGTAGGTCTAGTGATTAAGGGTATGAGGAAACAGGAATTCATACAGTTGGGGAAACTAGCAACTTGAGGGTTATGAGGCTTGCAAAGGTCAATATTATAATATTCCAAAATTATTAGTTTTATTTATTTATTTATTTATTTATATATAAGAAGGTAAATTGGGTTTATGAGGGAACAGAGGCTTGAAGTTTTACATTCTTGTAAAGCCACCAGCACGCATAGCGTTTCGGGCAGATCCTTAAACTAACATATAATTTTAAGAAGGATTACTTCTTGAATGCTCGACGGGTAGCATGTTTGTGCAATTTCTGAGTTACTAGTGATGTGGGACATTTGGGGCTTGACTCTATTTATTTAAATAGTTAATGTAATGAAAATCAAAACGAAGGACCACCCACTTTTATAGTAAAGAGGGAAACTAAGAAAATATGATCATTAGACAATTCCTAGATGAACCAGTAACTATGGATAAAATACTAGAGAATATGATCACTGATATAATTAATGGGCTGTATAATTAACTGAATCAAAGCCTCAAACACCTACATTGGGGGCTTATTACTGGAACTCAATACGTCCAGGAACTAGTGTGGTTCGTTCACCAGTCCAATGTATAATAATCTAATCCTATGACTATTTGTAGAATCATTATCTTTATCATCAATGAGAACATAGATTACGAACATGAAAATTGATCACTATAATAAACACATGTCAATCCAATGAAAACAGAGTTCTGCATGTAAAGAATACAGATAATAGAAATCAAGAAATATTAAAGGAGTCTTAGCTTGAAGACGATTTCCAAGAAGTTAGATACGACTCATCCTCTGATTCTCCTGGACTCGTCATGGAACACTGGGAGATGATTGACACGGGAAATGACAGCTCGGAGAATTCTTCACACACGCTGCAAATCAAATTAAATTCAGTAGCAACAGATTAAGCTGCTAGATCTCTATGTTCAAGAAATTGAGATTAAATAATAAGAATAAATAATGACCTGTAGTTTTTTATTGTCGCACGGCGTCACGACAAGCTACCCAGCTACAACCCTACCCCATAGATGATGCATCAAATAAGGATAAAGGTACTTAGCTAATATGGGCACTGTGTAAGTTAAGGCTTGCCGAAGTTCGCGTCCTAGGTTCCGGCTTCTTAATAAAGAACACGTTGTGTCCAGCCTATCCTAGATAATGACGCGCTCCACTGGCCGATCACGTGGTATTACATAGAACCAAATTTAACAGGTTCTGGCTGAATGTCAAATTAAATCTCTTGACAATTCAGCTTGTTATGTAAAGTGACACTGACACCAGCAAAGTTAATGTCTGTAAAGGTTCTTCACACCTCACAGTGGCGACTTTCTTCTTTGGAGCTCTTGATGGCGTCTACCCTGGTGGCTGGGGTAATGGCGTCTCCTCTCTCCCCGCTCCGCGTCCCACGTTTGCTACACAAATTATTTATTGCGGATATTATAATTTCTCGCAGTTGTGATTGAAATGCTCGGATAAGGACGGGTTTATTATTTAGAGGAGTTAAATATTATTATTTGCCCGTTTTAGGATAGTAAACGAACAATGGAGATGAATTAAAGTCTCTCCAGGGCATTCATGCGTGACGTTAAATTTATTACTAGATAACAGTTATAACTATAAACGCTCTATTTGGCTTTAGTTGGGAATCAGTTTATCTGTAATTAATTATCACACAGAACACCGTTGTTTATAGAGAATCAAATTCAATTCTCAGACACATTGGATATAAATGTGTTTATTACAATGGAATCTGACGCAATACTGGCATCGGGTGATGTAAGAATTCTAGCTTTATTGTACAGATGCAATTATTAGTACATGTGAACTCTACGTTGGGTTAATTTTAATCACTACAATGATTAGTAGTTTTAGTAATAATTAATGAGAATACAACAGTGTTGTATTTAGTGTTGGAAATTTCCAACATAACTCTGGGGGGAGGATTCTAGGGTCGTAGTGTAATGTGGAGTACTGACACCTATCCCGAAGTTGGTATTAATATTAGTATGTTAGTATGTTAGTACACACATAACGAATGTCCCGTATTTGTTAAGGACATACAAGAAACTTATGTCTTGCTAATTTCATGTTAAAAGGAACATGTTATTATGAATTACCTAAAGCTAATAATTAAGAAAGCCTACAATAACTCTGAGATTGGTGTCGCTATGACATGTAATGTGTATGTTACAAATATCTAAGTCTGCAGACTCTCAGGTACTTTAGATAAACAATGTTATTTATAGCCTACACAATAATTAAAGATTTAAATCACACAATTTAAACAACAGAATCTGCTGTGATGGGAATGTCCTGGGTCATAGTGACTTGTAATGGTTCGTTACTTGACATCCCACCGTAGTATCATCATAGTTATCTAACTTGGATGTAAAAGGAACTACTCTTGGTCAGAGTTGTAATAGGCTTGCAGTTTCCGCCTACATTGTTGAGCAGCAGCTCTAGTGGGGCGGTTGCTCGGAGAATCAGAGTTACTGTTCTCGGAAACTACTGGAGAAACTGGATCTGGTTGATATTCTCGTTCAGCCAATTCAAGAGGAACCAGCTTCTCTAAAGTTTTTAGAGTAGTGTTGCCTCGGCATAAAACTTTCACTACTCTCAGGACACCTTGATGATCTGGATGAATGGCAACAATTTTGCCTATGGGCCACTCTGATCTTGGTCCATCACTGTCGACCAGTACTAGGTCCCCTGGTTTTAGTTGTACCTTATTATAAGGGCTCGAAGCTCTGTAGTGGTACTCTCGTAGAGCTGTGAGGTACTCTCGAGTCCACACCTCATTCCACCTGTTAATAACTCTTGAGAGATGCTGGTAGCTTTCCACCAAGTCACCTCTGGTCACATGGGACGGGTCTACGGGGTCCTCTTCGGCTAAAGGGATGAGAGGGCTCAGTAGACCTCCATGGATCAAGTGCAAGGGACTCAGAGGCTCTCTCTGGGTGAAATCATCAGACAGGTATGTTAATGGACGGTTATTGACTCGTGCCTCGATTTCCACAATAATGGTTTGGAGCTCGGAGTAACTGACCTTTTGTCTGTGTAAAGTTTTTCTTAAACACTTCTTGACTGTGCCTACCATTCGCTCATAGAACCCACCTTGCCAAGGGGCTCTCGGTGCTATGAATTTCCAGTGACATTTTCGTCTCTGTAGGACTGACTGTACTTCTGGGTGGTTCCAGACTTCTCGCAAACAAGCTTCTCCTGCCACAAAATTGGAACCATTGTCCGATATCATTAATTTAGGACAAGATCTACGAGCTGCAAATCTGCGGAAGGCCTGGATGAAGGCTTCAGCACTCATATCTGAAGTCACTTCTAAATGTACGCCTCTGGTTGTAGCACACGTAAAGAGACAAATGTATGCTTTCACTGGTATCTTGTCTGGGTTGCCAGTGAGAAGTAAGGCTCCTGTGTAATCAACACCAGTGGTTTCAAAGGGACGAAGATGAACCACTCTTTCTTCAGGGAGTGGTGGAGGTCCTGGATAAGGACATACTCTAGCATCGTATCTTTTACAGATTACACAGAATTTAATTATTGACTTAACCGTCTGACGACCTTGAGGAAGCCAGTACTTTTGTCTAAGGTCGGTGAGAGTATCTAACACTCCACCATGTAAAGTACCATATTGATGGTGATGTAAAACAAGAAGTTTAGTGATGATGTGGTGACGAGGTAGAAGAATTGGATTCTTTGTGTCCAGATCAATTTTTGCATGAAGCAAACGTCCTCCACATCTTAGTATATTATGAGTGTTGGCATCATACCAGATACCTAGAGACTTAGTTAATTTATCTGGAAGATTTTCATATTCGCTTCCATATGTCTCTTGTTGCGCACGTTTGATCCAGTAGAGGATAGGATTGGGAAACTTATGTCGAATTCCTATCTTAGCAAGAAAGTCAAACACATGTGCAGTCACTCTTAATAACTTACTTAAGTTAGAATAATTGCGAGGATCAATGGCTAAGATTCGATGAGGTTCTGGTTCTTTCATGGGAGTGGTGATATTGGTCACTATGACTTGTGGCTTTTGTTTGGGCCACTGACCACCAACAAGCCATGAAGGTCCATTGAACCACAGAGAAGACTTGATAAGTTGTTTTAGTGTTAACCCTCGAGATAAATAATCTGCAGGATTGTCCTTAGTAGGAACATGTCTGAATTTATATCCAGCAGATAACTCATGAATTTCCCTAACACGATTACTGACGTAGGGAGTCTTGATATTGTTGTTTCTTACCCATTGTAAGACTGCCTCGTTGTCTGACCACACGACAATCTCACCAAAGTGGATATTATTGAGTGTCTTTGTCAGGCAACGAGTCAATCTTACTCCCACCAGCAATGCAGTCAACTCCATTTGAGGTAAAGATCTCTTCTTAATGGGAGCAACTCTTGCTTTAGATGTGAGCAAAATTGATTGTGCACTATTAACTAAGTAGGCTACTGCGCCATATGCTTTGCCAGAGGCATCGCAGAAAACGTGCAAATTGGTGGGTAAGTTCGGTCCTGAAGCATTACGAGGAAATTTCAAAACACCTAACTGATTAAAATCCGTTGAGAGTATCTGCCATTTAGCTTGTAACTCACTTGGTAACGGATCATCCCATCCCATATGTTTCTGCCAGCACTCCTGCATTAGGAGTTTGCCCCTTATTAATATAGGATTAAGTAGGCCTAAAGGGTCAAATGGTTGACTGACAAACGAGAGCAGTGTTCTCATGGTAAGGGTTGAGTTATCAGTTTGTACTGACTTGACATTCATCTCGTCAGTACTGGTGTTCCATTCCACACCTAGAACCTTTAATTGATTGGGTACCTGATAACCTGGAAACTCTTTCTCGATTACCTGGTTGAGTAATTCATTATTTGAGGCCCATGACTGTAGTGGCATATTGGCTCCTAATAGCTCACGGTTAGCCTCATGGTAGATTTCTACCAAATTAGTTTGTTCATTAGTTGTTCCCTGGAAATTGTCGACATACAAGTTGTCGCTAATGTCTGCCTTATAAGGGCTATTTGATTTCCTCAAATGTGTGTCTAATGTTGCTTGCAAAAGAAACGGTGAGGACGTAGCTCCGAATAATACTGAGGCAAAACGATATGTGATGACTTCACTGTTAGGATCCAGTGGGTCCTTAATCCAGAGAAATTTTGTGTAGTTACGATCTTCCTCCTGTAAACCTACTCGGAGGAAAGCTTTGCTGATATCAGCAGTATAGGCGAAAATACCAGTGCGAAATCGTAACAGCACATCATGTAGCCTTTGTGTTAGGCTAGGTCCCTTTTGGAGACATTCATTTAAAGACACACTGCTTGGCTTTACTTTAGCACTACAGTTAAAGACAATACGAATAGGTGTTGTCAATGAGTCTTTCACCACAGCGTGTGAGGTAAATAATGACCTATTTTTCGGTCATCGTTATCAACAACTTCAATAAATTTACTGTTAAGTTGTTGTTGGATGAGTTGATGATACATGTTCAGTTTGTCTGGCTGCTTCTGTAGTCGTGCTAATTGAGACTGCAATTGTGAGGCGGCCATAAAATAATTAACTGGAAGTTGTGGATGATCCAACTTCCATGGGAGTCTTACCCAGTATTGTTTATTTTCATAGACAACTGTATCCAGATATTGCTGGTAAGTCCACATATCATCAGGGCTTGGTTGTTCAGGGATAATACCTAAAGTGTCTAAATCCCACAAACGATGTACCGGTGGGTCAGACTCAATATCCTCAGATATTTCTCTGAAACGTAGGGGTGACTGTTCCAAGCCTAGTCACGCCACTATTATGTTATTAGATTGTTGGTTTGTGGACGCTGGATTTTGTCTGAAAAGCACCGGTTCCGTAAGCAATTTGCCTCCAGCAGATGACAACAAATTCATTCCGTGTTGTCTGGTGCATCCAGTTATAAATTTGTAATAATAATCCGCGCCTATAAGTATTCCAACATCAGTGAGGCAGTCAGAATTTATTTTATAATCTGCTAGTCTCATGCGGTTTCGTCTAAGATGTCTCGCAGTGCGAGCTAACCCTGTGACCTGCAGGTCTGTAGGAAGTTTATCTACTACTACCGCTTGTATTGGACTAGTGGAAGATCCGAGTCTCACTAATACTTTAACTACTTGGTATTTGCGAGGTCCACTATTGGTTAAGAAACCAGAAATATTTAACCTCACACTTTTGGCAGGTTTTAATTTTAACTTATCTACCAACTGTTGTGTAATGAAGGTTTTCTGTGAACCTTGGTCAAAAAGACCTCTAGTGTTAATTCTAGATCTTCGGTTTATTATTCTAAGTTGAGCTGTAGGCAGAGTGGTATTATTGCCTGACTCAGTAGCAAGTACATTTACTTCTTGATGCACTTTGCAATATTGCACTGCGGTAAAATTCGTGGAATTCTCCCCCAGTGGTCATGGTTGGTGTAGAAGATTTTCTACATAAGGCGTAGTGATGTACACCTTGGTTGCATCTGTTGCAGGAACGTAGCTGCACTACACATTTTTGGGGATCATGAGAGCCCATGCACCCGGTGCACTTGCGTATTTCTTGCAACCTTTTAATCCTAGCATTATAAGTAGGATAAACAGAGCATTGGTAGGCGGTATGCCCTTGATTGCAGAGTAGACACCTTCTCTGGTTAGTTGACATGGTCTCTTTAGTAGACGAGTCATTGGTTATCTCAGAAGGAGACACTGAATATGTACCTACATTTCCACTTTTCCCAGTGGATGGAGTAGTCTTGGATTTATATTTACTAGACTTATTCAAAGTCGGTTTGGGTTTGACAGAAGTGTCAGTATTAGTTGGTTTAGACTCAGGTTTAATTTTATCATGAGTCTTCAACCTGTTAACCGTTATTCTCAGTCCTCGAATATTTGGTCAAGAGTGAGAAACTCGGTATTATAGTGTGAGCAGAGCTCGGTTAAGACATTTCGAGGTAATTTCCTCTGCAAAAGTAACTTGATTGACCATTCTGAAGCTGGTATATCAACTTTAGTACCTAAGGCCTTTACTAGAGACTCTACTTCTAGTCTGAAGCTTTGAAGTGACTCTGGTCTACTATTTGGTGCATTCAGATCTAGTAATTGGTAATAGAGGGTAGCTATACTTAACTCTTTGTTGCAATAGTTCAACTTCAACAGTTTTATAGCTTCCTCATAATTACTCTCATTGAGAGTTAGGTTATGTATGACCTTTTTAGCCTCTCCTTTGAGAAGACTAAGCTGGTATGAGAATTTAGAAACCTTGTCAAGAGACTGTTTCTTATGTATATGAACTTCAAATGAAGTCCAAAAATTGTCCCAATTTTCTGTATCTAATCCTGAAAATGTAGGTAAGTCTAAAGTAGATAAACGAATCTCTGGTAGTTGGTTATTGAATTGAGACCCTGTGTTACTGGTATTGGATCCAGATTGTTTTGCTAATTTAGATAGCCTGTAAAGTATATCTTGAGTCTCATCTTCATACTGGGAGATACCGTCTACAATTTGACTTACTTCATCAGGATCAGTCTCTGTGGTATTCATTAGATCAAGATAAGACTGACTGGTAGACCTAACTAGATCAAATTTCAGTTTAGCTACTCTTACTGATGTCTCTAAGTGATCAGAGTCAATGGGAGTATCTTTAGATAAGTCCTCAGCCTTGTTAATTAATCTGGTCAAATGACCTTTAAGGCCAATGTAGGTTCTCCTTAATTGTTCAGGAGTAGCCATGTTGGGCTTGGGTCCAAACTTCATGGAATTAGTATATGTATTACTAATGAAGCTTGGGTACTTGTTCATCAGTAGACAAGTAACATTAAATGTAGCCTAATTTAAGGTGGCTAATTTATACTCTACCTCACTTGAGGTTAAATGTACCTACCTAACAACAAATAGCTAGATATTTTGTGCATTGTCTGAACTTCACCATTAGTTCTCGTCCGGTTAGCTCTTTTATATCACCATTAGAGTTAATGGGGATCATCCAGCAATACACAAAATAGATACACAAATAATGAGTACAAGAGAAATATTATGGAGACACTCCAATCAGAGTTATCTCAAATTTAATCCCACCCTGTATAGGGTCAGCACAAATAGTATAATACATACACTACTGACTAGCTTAAGTCTAGTCGTGATAATTCCTAACTAAGAACTATAAATTTATTTAGTCTGGGCTTGTACCAAGTTCAGCACAATCTCAGCCTAAATTCTACCTAATAAAATTGGTAAAGATTATTGTGGTGCAGTAAGGTGAATATAATTGTGCTGTATTTTTGGGTTTTTTGTTTTTGCAAGAGTGCACTTGCACACACAAGTGAAAACAATTATGTACAGTTATGTTTGGCTTGCCAGCCACAGCCGTCTGTGATAGTTGATGGTGTTGATTAGCTTGTCAACCACATGCAACCTAGACTCACCTGACAAGTGTACAGGTGTCTGGTCAGGTTTTGTCTATAAGGTCTGGCTGTAAATTGGATATAAGTGGCATCCAATCTCACTCGTTTTTTCAGCCTGAAATTTATGTACTTAGCAGCTCTCTGGTAGTATTCTGGTGTTACTCCCCAACGATTATCTTGACTTGGTTGGCGAGGTTCCACTAACGTGAATACTACCGAATTACTGATGAGCTTGAAAGAAGAAATTATGGCTTTAAGGTGTTTGATCACCTCAGCTGGATGACGAGTAGGATGGATGTCATTACCACCTAAGTATATAACGGTTAGATGGTGAGGCCACTCTAACGCAGGTGTTAGTGTGGAATTGTTATAAAAGTTATGAGCTGTTGCTCCTGGTGACCTAAAGATTCTCACTTCTGTATGAGGTATAGGTCTAAGTGTTGTGGGTAATTGACTGTGTCCCACTAAGGCTACCTTATACATGAGGTGAAAGTAGCAATGTGTTGGTGTGACTTAGACTAACTGATGTGTTACACTGTTGGTTGACACAATTAATTAAATGGTTAGTCTAGTTTACATCACACAAGGATTAGTTATTAATAATTAGTATTTATAATTATAATTTATGTTTATCCGGTTCGATAAGGACCATAATGTGGGACATTTGGGGCTTGACTCAATTTATTTAAATAGTTAATGTAATGAAAATCAAAACGAAGGACCACCCACTTTTATAGTAAAGAGGGAAACTAAGAAAATATGATCATCAGACAATTCCTAGATGAACCAGTAACTATGGGTAAAATACTAGAGAATATGATCACTGATATAATTAATGGGCTGTATAATTAACTGAATCAAAGCCTCAAACACCTACATTGGAGGGTTATTACTGGAACTCAATACGCCCAGGAACTAGTGTGGTTCGTTCACCAGTCCAATGTATAATAATCTAATCCTATGACTATTTGTAGAATCATTATCTTTATCATCAATGAGAACATAGATTACGAACATGAAAATTGATCACTATAATAAACACATGTCAATCCAATGAAAACAGAGTTCTGCATGTAAAGAATACAGATAATAGAAATCAAGAAATATTAAAGGAGTCTTAGCTTGAAGACGATTTCCAAGAAGTTAGATACGACTCATCCTCTGATTCTCCTGGACTCGTCATGGAACACTGGGAGATGATTGACACGGGAAATGACAGCTCGGAGAATTCTTCACACACGCTGCAAATCAAATTAAATTCAGTAGCAACAGATTAAGCTGCTAGATCTCTATGTTCAAGAAATTGAGATTAAATAATAAGAATAAATAATGACCTGTAGTTTTTTATTGTCGCACGGCGTCACGACAAGCTACCCAGCTACAACCCTACCCCATAGATGATGCATCAAATAAGGATAAAGGTACTTAGCTAATATGGGCACTGTGTAAGTTAAGGCTTGCCGAAGTTCGCGTCCTAGGTTCCGGCTTCTTAATAAAGAACACGTGGTGTCCAGCCTATCCTAGATACTGATGCGCTTCACTGGCCGATCACGTGGTATTACATAGAATCAAATTTAACAGGTTCTGGCTGAATGTCAAATTAAATCTCTTGACAATTCAGCTTGTTATGTAAAGTGACACTGACACCAGCAAAGTTAATGTCTGTAAAGGTTCTTCACACCTCACAGTGGCGACTTTCTTCTTTGGAGCTCTTGATGGCGTCTACGTACCCTGGTGGCTGGGGTAATGGCGTCTCCTCTCTCCCCGCTCCGCGTCCCACGTTTGCTACACAAATTATTTATTGCGGATATTATAATTTCTCGCAGTTGTGATTGAAATGCTCGGATAAGGACGGGTTTATTATTTAAAGGAGTTAAATATTATTATTTGCCCGTTTTAGGATAGTAAACGAACAAACGAACAATCTGAAAACCTGAACCCGACCAATGCCAGTACTTAAAATAACTCTTTCAGTGCCTGAGCCTAACCTAACTTAATCTAACTTTGTCTAAGGTGCTGTCTCTGCCTTACCATTTACCTGATGTTCTCCTATTCATATAATTTCCTAAATAATCCATCAAGTCTCCATGCACTTATGCAAGCATCTACCTCAGTTTCATTGTAAAATTTTACTCTTAAATCTAATCTTACCCTATTCCATTTATATTTTAAATTTATTTGTATTGATCTATGTCATTTATTGAAATCAATTATTGATCTCATTTTTGTTCTTTTAATTAAGTTCATACTAATTATAAGTTAAAACTAAGCTTAATAAAATTTATTATCTTTAAGATTATTTTACTTTACAATTATCATTTGTCAAATTTTTTTATATATTCATCTTGACAGTCTCTACTGATTTTTTGTTCTCTCCGCCAAACTTGTGTATCCTCCATGGCTATCTAGTGACCTTAATTCTACCTCTAATTGTTTCAATTCTTTTGTTTACTTGCATTTATTGTTGTGTTTTGCCATAATTATTCTCTAATTTAGCAGACTCAATACTTTGTAAGCTCTTATTGTATTGTTATATTATTATATTGTTGTGTTTTGCTATAATTACTTCCTATTTTACAGCAGATTTGTTTTTCATCTGTTCATGTAATTGCTTATCTTATTGTATTGTGACATTCTTTTCTATATTGATATATATTTTCTGTCTATTGTTACTTACAGTGTACCTGAGAGTACCTGTAAGCAATCTACCTCATTTTTCATTTTTGCTCAATTTTTTTGGTATTGCTTAGTCTTGTTTATATTTTTGTTTTGTATATCTATATCTTGTGTTTTGTATAGTCCATGTTTATGTTTTTTTCTTTAATCTCATTCATTACCTAGGTTTCCTAGCCTAGCCATACTCCCTTACTCCATTGTACCCCTGTAAGCCCCTTTTGTGTTTGTTTGGTACAGTATTGTGTACATTTATTTCTTTTTGTTTTTCTTGTTTTTCCGGCAATCAGCTTTTTTTATGCAGTCAAGTATAGACCCAGAACTTAACCTCTTATCCACTATCTATGACAATAATCACTTTAATGATCTAAATTGCAGATATTTTGCAGCACATGATGTAAACAATGTATTAACTCATAGTCACAATATCTCTGTAATCAATTTGAACGTTAGATCCCTAGGCAAACACTTCGATGATGTTAGTGCCTTGATTGAAGCTATTGACAACAATTTCTCTTTTATTATACTTTCTGAAACATGGTTGAAAGATGATACTACTCAACTCTTTAACATGCCTAACTACTCAGCAATCCACAACTGTCGTCAACTTCAGAGAGGTGGTGGCACTGCTCTTTACTACCACCAAGAACTAACATGCTTAAAAGAAATTAGAACTAGAGACTGCTATGGGGAGTATATCTTCGCCAGCTTCAGAGTCAAGGGTGCCGAGTCTATCCTGTCTGTGGGTGCAGTTTATAGAATCCCTAACACTGATGTGTCCGAATTCAACTCAAACCTTAGAAATCTAATACTTGATAACAGACTGAACAAAAACCACCTAATTATCGCAGGGGACTTTAATATTGACCTCTGCGAGCCTGAACACCCTACTGCTGTTAGCTTCCTCAACTGTATGAATTCCTGCTACCTCATACCCTTAATCACTAGACCTACTAGAATCACTGATAGCACTGCCACGACTCTTGATCACATCTGGACAAATATAACCTCTCCGCTTACTTCAGGTATAATCACCGATAGCACTACAGACCATTACCCCACATTTCTCTTAACTAACATTAGCAAACCACCTCTTGAGTCAAGAGAGATACGTTTTAGACTACACAATGAAACTGCTATAGACAATTTTATAACTGCTACTGATAATGTCAACTGGGAGTCCGAGTTAGGTAACATAGAGGACATCAACCTAGCAGTTCAATCTTTTCTTCAAATAACTCTTAGCCTTTATAATACCCACTGTCCTATGCTTACAAAACAAGTCACAACCAAAAGGCTTAACAATCCCTGGCTTACAAAGGGAATACTTAAATCTATTAATAAAAAACATGACCTTGAGAAAAAGTATAGGTTAGGGATTGTCTCCAAAGAATTCTCAAAGAATTACTCATTATTGCTATCTAAGATAATTAGACGAGCCAAAACTAAATACTACGAAGATAAATTTACCCAAATAAAGAGCAACATTAAACAAACATGGAGAACAATTTCACAAATATTGGGATCAAAAAAGTCTTTAAATAACAAACCGACTCTCCTGTCTAATAACGATGGTCAGCTTTCAGCCTCTGATTCTGCTATTGAGTTCAATAGGTTCTTCTCTTCCATTGGTTCATCCCTTGCTAATGATATTCCATCTTCCAGTACTGACATTAAGGACTATCTTACAGGGAACTATCCCCAGTCTCTGTACCTAAAGTCTATTAATTCCATTGACGTCAATGAGATAATCCTTTCCCTTAAAACCAAGTCTGGTGCCCTTGAGGAGATACCAACTTTAATCTACAAAAAAGCCTCCAGATCTTTAGCCCCTGCTATTGCTTTGCTCTTCAACAAGTCACTTGAACTCCAAACCTTTCCAGATATTCTAAAAAAAGCGAGAGTAACGCCTGTCCACAAATGTGGTGATCTCACAGATGTTAACAACTACAGACCTATATCAATCCTGCCAAACTTGTCAAAAATTTTTGAAAAACTAATCTATAAGCAGCTTTACTCATATCTAGCCAAACTCAATATACTTAGCCCTTGCCAATATGGCTTCAGGCCCAAAAAAAGCACTAACGATGCACTTATTAGTATGCTTAACTCGATTCATACAGCTCTTGATAAAAATGAGTTCCCTGTTGGGTTATTTGTGGACCTGCGTAAAGCTTTCGATACTGTCAACCACCAAAACCTTCTTCTTAAATTACATCATTATGGTGTCAGAGGACACTCCCTACAATACCTCAAATCCTACCTTACTGACAGGCTCCAATGTGTTTCTGTGAATAATACAATTTCGCCCACCCTACCCATCAACATTGGTGTTCCCCAGGGCAGCATACTTGGCCCTCTCCTCTTTCTCATCTACATTAATGACCTTCCAAATGCCTCCCAACACCTCAAACCAATCCTATTTGCTGACGACACAACCTTCATTTACTCCAGTCCTGATCCCCTTGCTCTAAATGCCACAGTAAATACTGAGCTAAATAAAGTCCATCTGTGGCTAACTGCCAACAAACTCACCCTTAACATTGACAAAACTTTCTATATTCTGTTTGGCAATAAATCCTCTAATCAAATAAATCTCAAAATAAACAATACCCAAATTTGTAACAAATTAGATGGCAAATTCCTTGGCATTCTCATTGATCACAAGCTGAATTTCCAGGGACACATTCTAAACATATCAAAAAAAGTTTCAAAAACTGTGGGCATTCTTTCTAAGATCATATATTATGTACCACGCCCTGCCCTGGTGACTCTCTATTACTCCCTTATCTATCCATATCTCAACTATGGTATTTGTGCTTGGGGCTCTACTACCCAAAATCACTTACGTCCTCTAATTACTCAACACAAAGCTGCTATTAGGACAATATCCAATTCTGGCCCCAGACATCACTCGGTACCCCTATTCAAATCCCTGAATATGTTAGACATTAAGTCACTGCACATTCTCTCATGTGTACTATACATATACAAAACGCTAAATTGTAATGCCAATCCTGATCTCAAAAGCTTCATAGAAGGTTGTAACAGAACCCATGAGCACCACACCAGAAATAAATACAGTTTTGATATTCCTAGAGTACGACTTAATCAAACCAGAAATGCTCTACAAATCAAGGGGCCCAGGATGTGGAATGACCTTCCCAACCATGTTAAAGACAGTACCTCTCTCAACCAGTTTAAGTTAAAAACGAAGCTATACCTAATAAATTCCCTGTAACCTACCTTACCTCTCTATTGTCAACCCATGTATGTTTTTTTTTTTTGTTTTGTTTTACAAATCAACGCTGTTTTAATGTAATTTTCTGTAATAATTTGTAATTGTATTTGTGCTGTTTTTTCAACAATGTTCCCCCCTCTTTTACCTCTATTTTTATTTGTACTCAACGCATTTTTTTCTTTTTACCCATTAGTTTTAAGCTTTAGTCAGTAGTGTTTTTTCCTGCCCGAAACGCTTTGCGTAATAGTGGCTTTAGGCATTGTATGTACTAGGTCCTATCTATAAAGCCAACAAACTTTGTAAGATCTCTTTATGTATGTACCTTTGCCTAAAATGGAGATGAATTAAAGTCTCTCCAGGGCATTCATGCGTGACGTTAAATTTATTACTAGATAACAGTTATAACTATAAACACTCTATTTGGCTTTAGTTGGGAATCAGTTTATCTGTAATTAATTATCACACAGAACACCGTTGTTTATAGAGAATCAAATTCAATTCTCAGACACATTGGATGTAAATGTGTTTATTACAATGGAATCTGATGCAATACTGGCGTCGGGTGACGTAAGAATTCTAGCTTTATTGTACAGATGCAATTATTAGTACATGTGAACTCTACGTTGGGTTAATTTTAATCACTACAATGATTAGTAGTTTTAGTAATAATTAATGAGAATACAACAGTGTTGTATTTAGTGTTGGAAATTTCCAACAAGTGACAGTTGTACAGTTGATTTGTCTGTGGGAGACAAGATTAAGTTAACGTAAATGTTTCTTTGATATTAACGTAAATCAATTTGTTATTGATTGTTGATCGTCCGAGGGACGAAGTGTTAACGTAAGAATTTAATTGAGAATTAAGGGTTGCTGGAGTTACCAGTAACCCCATTAGTCATTGTCATGTCACTGATAGGCTACTAGTTTGATTGCATTGCAAATGGCTCATTGCAGGTGTGGGCTGCAAGAAGCATAGGGAACTAGTAGGAGGTTATTGGAGGCGTGTCTCTTAACAAACCTTGTGGATGTTGCATAGTGATTATAGACTAGTAAGAATTGCTTGCTTGATTGATTCCTGTGTGTTCACCCAGTATGTTCAAATTAGTTCATGTTGCAACCCTCGGGCCTGGTGTCTAGTTTTTTTTTATTTTTATTTTTACATGCAAGCATGCAAGTTAAATACAATAAAACATCAAAATGAAACATAACAATAAAAAACAAGAAACCGCCGGCCAGAAGGACCGACAGGACAACAATTACCAAAACTTGAAAAGGTTACAGGAAATGCAGGACAAAAACATAACAAGATACAAAACAGAAAACAATTACAAACAAGCAAGCAAAGCAAGCAAAACAAGAAAACAGAGCAACAATTTAAAACATTATAGCAATATAAAACAAAACAGACAGAAGCGCCGGCCTGAAGGACCGACAGCACAACAATATGAACAACATGAAATATAACAAGAAAGCACATCATACAACAAGCCATTAACAAACAAAATAAAATAAAAATCAATCACAACACTTAAAGCATAAAATAAAACACACAGGGCAAGGTAACAACATAAAAAACAAATACATGAATATTGACACGCACACCAAACCACCCGCCTCACCACAAACAAAGGGAGAGGCACAGGCACAAACTACAAGAGGGCAAACAAACAGCCAGAAGGGCACACAGTACAAGAGTAAGCACAGAATTTGGAAATCACCAGACAAACTTGCCCGGAAACATGACCCGAGGGAACCGTACATTGAACGCCTCCCAGCGCAACCACTGCCAAGGGCCTGGCCGGACCATCCACCGGGGACGCCATTTCATCCGGAACCTTGGCAACAAACACCCGCAAACAGTGGACTCAGATGGAATCACTCCTGAGGCGAGTGACCGGCACATGCTCCCACACCGAGGGAATCGCCCCATCATGAAAGTCCCCCGGCTCCTCGTATATCGGTAACGCAGCTATCCCCAACCAGTGACCCGATGGCATCACAGACTCCGGCACCACGTCCCCCAAGTCCCCAACGTACTTCCTCTTAGGAGGGAGCCGGACAGAGGGCACCACCACAGGGACACCAGTGTCCACGGGCACACCACCGGACGACTGCCGGGAAACCGAGCGGTGCGCATCCTTCTGTAAGGTCACCACCAGGCCACGCCCAACACCAGCAACCCCACCATCCCTGGCAGCGGAGGCCACCACTCCCCACTGCGGAGAGTCTTCTGGTGGAGAAGGAACAGAAGGCACACCCGAGACATGGACACCATCGCCAGCAAGCACGTGGACCTCCGCCACCACTAACCGTGGAGCCAACGATGCATCCTGAGCCACACTGTCAACACCCAAAGACCCACAGTCACTGAATTCCCAACATCGGCGAAGGCAGACGACGAACACCTGGAACGTTTGGGCTCCAGCCGGAGATCGTCAGAGCCGGAAGCGGACCCAGAAACATGGGCACCACTAGCCGGACAAACCGATGCCCGCCGCAGAACGGCAGCAGCCTCTACCACAGGGGGAACCGGACCACACACAGCAGGATGCTCCGCAGCTGTCAGAAAACCCAACACCATTTAATAATATTACATACAATATGCAGATAATATTGCTGTTGTGTTGTATACACAAGTTACCCATAGAAAATGTAGTTTGTAGTGGAATTTTCCGTCAATAGAAAACGTGATATCATTGCCACATAGTACTATAAATTCACCAGCTATTCTGTTGGGAATTATTCTTAAAAGTCTTTGGACTTTTAATATCATAAAAACATCTCATTTGAATTAACTTAATTATCAGTATCAAAATAGAGTAAATGTGACCCTTCTATCACTTATTGACATTGGACAAGGAGAGCCAAGGTGTCTGTGGTGTGAGGGAGGTTAACCATTGTTGGTTAAGACCGAGTCGTTGGAGCGAGTTCAGCTCCTATAATTTCTCTTGGACGAAGTGTTATGGAGATCAAAGTGTTCTACCATCATCAACACGCTGTCAACAACCACAAGGGAAGTGTCTTTCCAAAATCTTATCTAAGTCATTATTGGCCAGTAATGTTAGGTAGATATAATTAATTCCGGTTAGAACACGAACGATCAACTCAACCCAGGTAATTAAGCCTTGGTCCTTATCTAATATACAGTGTTTTCTCTGATATAGCTGCCATATATTAGGATTCCGGCTTTACAGCTAGCACCTTTTGACAGGAACAAAAAGAGGAAGCAAGACTTGGTACATCAGTTACTATGGGTGATGGAAGCTAGCATCACACGAGAGGATAATTTAGTGTCTACATTCTAGTTATACCTGGTGGACTAAGCCTGCTGTACAATAAGATAAGGCACTCCAATTTATTTACTAATATATGTAGTTAATACTCTAGTTTGATTGGCTGCATATATATAAATTTAATACAAACTCCCCTTAATGTGTAAGGATCGATTTGTGAGATTATTGCAGAAATACAGTCAACTTAACATCATACAAATTGCTATCGAAATATATAAATTAACGTAAATATAAATTCTATATAAATTCATATAAATTAAATATGAATCTCACAGGTCGGTTCCCACAGCAGCCACCCCAGCACCCAGCACAGCCGGGACCCGAGGTAAGGATGCAGGGGCCAGGCGCAGCAGCCGAAGACGAGTGAGCAGACGGCGATGCCTCACAGGGAGCACCAGGAAGGCCCATGGGAGCAGCAGGGCCAGTGACAGGAGCAGGAGTATCATCCGACGGCACCGCAACATTCAGAGGAGGGTCTGTGACAACCATGGGAACGTCGGGCGATGCTGGGGGAGCCTCATCAGCTAACGGGACATTCACCTCCTCACCCCTGGAGTCCTCTTCCAGAGGGAGCGGCGGGAAATCCTCTTCTTGGAACAAGTTGACGGGAGCAACTGGAGCCGCAGTGCACCCGGCAGCCTGATGCCCCAACAGGCCACACCGGAAACAGGTACGGGGTTGCCGGGCATAGTACACCCGGATGTAGTACCCCATAAGCCGGACCGAACATGGAATATCTAACCACAGGCGCATCCCCAAGGTGCGAATGTTTGTCCGCCAACTTGCATACCTCCCTGAGGAGAGCGTGTTTATCCGCACACTGACGACCGCTCCAAACCTCTGAAAGTAATGTCGGAGGAGGTCCTCGGGAAACTCCAGGGGCGCCTCATGCACACTGACATAAGTCAGGGCACCACTACGGTCCGAGATGGACACAGAGCCGGCACCACCCAGCAACGGCAACGAACGCCCCTCGTAACGATGGAGGAAGTCACGGTACTCCTCCTCCCTCACGAACTTGAGAACAACCCAGTGGGCAGTTACAAGCTCAAAACCGTAGATGGCCATCACAGGGATACGGAGCATGTCGCACATAACCATTTCTATGTCCGCATAACCAGCACGACCAGTGGACTTCAGACCCACGGAGTTTAACCGCACAACAGGAAGAAGATGGCCTCCCATGGCAAGCTCGCCACGTCAACACGCAGCCAGGCAGCAACAGCAGCGGGGGGGGGGGGGGGGTTCAGTGACGCCCACACACCCTGGCAACGAAAACGGCAAACACCCCAAATTACCAGAGGCCAGGCGACACGTCTGTACCTCACGGCAGCTCCAGGTGGACTCCTCAGGCTGGTGTCTAGTTGTCAGTGAAAGTGTCACAGGAAGGATTTCGAGTAACGTCATTGATATTTCTTTCGTTGTTGCAGTAGTTAGTACTTTATTGAATAAACAGTATTGTTATGTTGAACACTGTCTTTTCGTTACACCCCACAAATTTTATTGCTATACATATATTCTGCCACTCGACGGTTAAATTGAGACTGCTTCATGTGTTTAGTTCTAAATTCATGGCACCACACAACAATAATTTTTTTGTGAGAGCCCGGGACCTACTTGTTAGATTCGCCCCGGCGAATGACGAAGGTCAACGGCCTAAGTGGAGGTGATTTCAAACTTTTGAGGTCTCGGCGTTTGTTTGCGCCTAGTCAATTGTTCTTATATGGTCCCAGAGTGAGGATTGAGCTGCTTACTACACTGAGAGTGTTAGCCAAGCAAGTCCTTCCTCGGGCAACCCATCCAAACTTTCAGTTAAAGTCGACGGATGTAATACTAAAATATCACGACAGGAATAAGGTTAAAGGAATTTAGGATTTTTTTTGGGAACTATCCAATTTACAACCAATTTCAATTCCAACTCCCAATTCATATTCTCACAGAGAGTATACCAACCATTTTTGAGACTTTCTTGGTTATGTGTTGTATGGGGTGCTGAAGTTGAGTCTCTTATCTAAGTATAGGCCAAGGAACTTTCCATCATTTTTATTGCTGATGTTAACATTGTCTATCTAAAGCTGAATTTCATTTGTTGATTGGCTTCGAAATACGATGTAGTAGGTCTTTTCTATGTTTAGTGTGAATTTGTTGGTTGACATCCATAAGTGAACTTTTTTTTAGTTCATTGTTTACAACTTTATTTAGTGTGGCGTGGGTTGGGGTCTGATTAGATGAGGGTAGTATCGTCAGCAAATAATATTAGTGTAAAAATGTTAGAGACTTTAGGCAGATCATTGATGTATAGAAGAAATAGGAGAGGTCCTAGAATGCGGCCCTGTGGCACCCCTACGGTTAGTGGTAGAATGGGAGAAGTTATATCATTGATTGCTACATATTGGTGTCTGTCAATAAGATAGGATCGAATATAGTTCAGGGCAAGGTCTCGGATTCCATATTGACAGAGTTTAACTAAGAAGTATTTATGATTAACAGTATCAAAGGCCTTTCTCAAGTCAATGAAGAGTCCAATCGGAAACTCATTTTTGTCAAGGTCTGAGCAGATTATTTCATGCTGACTAATAATTCGATCATTGTTACTCTTTTGGGAGCGGATGCCAAACTGACAGGGACTTAGTATGTTGAATTTTATGAGATAGGAGTAGAGCTGTTTGTAAATAACTTGTTCAAATATTTTTGATAATAAAGATAGATTCGATATTGGTCAGTAATTGTTTATGTCTGCCGGATTGCCTCCTTTATGAACTGGCGTTACTCTTGTTTTTTTAAAGATATCAGGGTAAGTTTGACACACTAGAGATTTGTTGAACAGCAATGCTATGTGTGGCGCAAGGACATGGAAGACACTCTTGTGTACTATGGATGGTATTTCGCTAATATTTCCAGTTTTGATTTTTAGTGAGTGAATAATGGACACAACATTTGTTGGGCTGACTGGTGTAAGGAGAGAGTTTGGGTAGCTGCCTGAAAGTGATGTTGTAACATGTGTCTGAGTTCGTGAGATTTTTCTGGTAAGGTTAGTACCAATCGACGAAAAGAAGATATTAATAATTATATTCAGTTGTCATTTCAAGATCTGTTGCAGGTGTACAGCCATCCTTGGAGATTTTCATCTGGTTATGTGAATATTGTTTAGATCCTAGAATTTTAGAGATGGCTCTCCATGTGCTTTTCATGTTATATATGGAAAAGCACATGGAGATGGCTCTCCATGTGCTTTTCATGTTATCTTTAGCTTATTTGAATCTCCTCTCATAATAGGAAAGTTTTGCTTTTCTTATTATACTGGTAAGCACTGACGAGTACCTCTTAACTACGTCTTTTGCAACTAGGCTAATTCTTAATTTCTGTTCATTTTCATGTTTCTTTTCGATTGCTTTGAGTACTGAGCTTTGACACTGTCAACCACCAAAACCTTCTTGTTAAATTACATCATTATGGAGTCCCAGGAATATCACCCGCCAAATCGTTTAACAAGCAGGTACCCATTTTACTGTTGGGTAAACAGAGGCTACAGTTAAGGATTAGCACCCAGTAAATCCTCCCTAGCCAGGATATGAACCCAGGCCAAAAAGCTCGCAAAACACCAGGCGAGTCTCTAACCACTTAGCCATCGGGACTGCGTTATATATAAGAGCTATTTTGTATATATATAAAACCTTGCTACATTGTACCTCTTCATGTTACCTGATACCTGTTACCTGATAGATTAATCATCTGCCGAAACGCAATGCCTGTTAGTGGCTTTGCAAGAATGTAAAAATACCCATCTTATGTAATCTCACCAACGCATTCTATCTTCTTGTTAATAAATTATTATTAATTATTATTATTATTATTATTATTATTATTATTATTATTATTATTATTATTATAGATGAATCCCAGGTGGCGGGCTACTCGAGGAGAGTGAGAATCACCCTTGGCTGTCAGCGCATACGTGAGGGGTTTGTGGTCTATGAGGATGTAGAATTCTCATGTTGGTAATTCCAACACACACATATAAACTCTTATGTAACAAGCATTAAAAGTGCTGTTGCTTTGCATTAGTATAGTAAGCATAAATTACCTTAGTTACAATTAGTAGAAAACGAGAATATTAACTTGTACGTTGTTTATGTCTTGTAACAAATAATATAGATCAAATAATAATAAGTTCTGCAGTCAGATGACTGTATTTGACAAAAAAAAAAAATCTTTCTGTGTTAAACAGAATAATTTACAACCAAATATAGTAAATAACGTAACTGTGAGGAGATGGTTCACCAGCTCACTTACAGTAGTGCTCTTATGCCTGTGGGAGCCAGTACACTTGTTAAGTGCACTTGTTAGTTAAGTGGGCGGACTTAAGTTTGGTAACCAGCAACCGAAACATCTAGTGTTTGGGCTCATGTGAGAGCCCCAGTCATCAGCAGTCCAGGAATGTTACCCTGGCCGGGGTAACACGTCTGTGGACAGTGCTAGAGCTGATAGCGTCTTCTCATTGTATGGCATGAAGCGAGACTCCACTTTGCGCGGGAACAGCTAGGCCGCAAGCGTGGGTGAGCTGTGGGCCTCCTGCGCTCGAGTTGTCGTCATGGAAACAATGCCATCTTAGTAAACATCTTGAGCCGCCATGTTGGTCGGCCATCTTGGAGTTGCCCTAGGGGCTATGCTACACCGTCGCTGATTGGATGAGAGGGGTAGGCCACTGTATGCCTCCCTCTCATTGGTTATTTCGAGGAGGACGCGGGAATCATCGATGTAAGCATCATTCTGAACCCAGCTGCCACTCTGTCAAGACGCTTCCCTGTACTCAATTCGGCCAAATTTAAGTATAGGGCGTCGTGGTGGCTGGACTACTCAACTGCTTCACTTCCTGCTTCACCAATGACAGCGGGCGTCACAGAATCCGGCCGGAGTCGTCACTTGGAGGGGAGAAAGACATTGTGTACAGTGGGTAGAGGTACAGTGATCTGGGATCGTGGGGAATGTGCATACGAGCAGTAACGGACTCGTAGATCCCATACCAGTGATGATTAGACTTGCTAGTGCTCTGTAGCAGTCGATGGGAACGGGGAAATTCGTGTCAGGCAGATTTCCCATGTTTGTGTGAGACGCTATCGTTGTGCGCGTCACCTGGGTACGAACGCTTCACTTCACCGGTGGGTCGAGGGTGCGAACCGAGCCGTATTGTGAGTGGGAGGGGTTCGAGTGTGCGCCAATTGTACGAAAAAAAATACCTTGTAAGGTACTACCGCCGCCTACCTCTGCCCTGAGCGAGTCAGCAACCTGTAGCGGGGGGCCTGATGTATGGGAATGGTGTGTAAGCCGGCAGTGTGAATGAGTAAGTACCTATGTGTGTATTTCTGGTGATCAGTTAGTCTCTAAAAGCTTGAATTCGAGGTCAAGTGTTCCGTCACATTGTCACGCAGCACCTGTGGAGGTGGAGTGAAGTGTGGGCGAGGAGATAATCACCCTTGTTGTCATCTTGTCAGTCCAGAGGGACTTACGTCTTGTGTACACAGACGTACAGTGTGTGTGTGTGTGTGTGTGGGTACACACCAGAACAGAGTATACAAAGATTAGCCAAGGACTGAGAGGATGTCTATGTAATAATTATATTATTCCATTGTGGTAATTAATCATTTTTGATCGTCCGTGGGATGGAGTGATATCATTTCCATGTGTGGTCTTGCAGGTGTGGAATTCCAACACTGAGCGCTCAGGTATGTGTAACGCCAGTGATTCCTGGCAATGATTATTGTGGAGTGTACCACAGTTTGGTCTAAATTTCTAGTATTGTTCCCAGGGCCGTGACAAGTGTGATTTATATATATATATATATATATATATATATATATAGCGTGGTTGCAGTATTAACGTAATTTTGGTAGAATTTGGTGAGTGACGAGGCTGGCTGGAGAGACCGCCATCGCTCAGTCGAGTAACGTAACTCTCGAGAGTGTTTATCGGCATGCGTGATCGATAAATCACTCACCCATGTGATTTAAGGAGTGCGAGATCTCCTTAGTGTTCCCAATAACGTTTGATAGCTGTAGGCTACATGTGTCAGCAGTAATTATATATATATATATAATCTTAGTGTCACGGTGCCCAGTGTTATTGTGTTATTTACTGTGTGGTGATTGCGATATTTTGATCTATGTTCTAGGGGTTATTGAGAGCACTGGGGTCATTTGCAACAGTAAGTAAGTAAGTGTTGTGCAGTATTCTAATATTTGGAAATTAGAGTACTTGCCGTGTGTGTTATTGCAGAGGGGTTGTTATTTGATGGTGATTGTTGCTAGTGTTGAGCATCACCGTATGTGATTGCAGTTCAGTAAAGTCATTGTGGGGCAGTGTTCTAGAGGGTTCATGTCCTGTATGTTATTTTACTAGGTTCTGCAGTATTG
The DNA here is from genome assembly GCF_040958095.1 of Procambarus clarkii. Lineage (NCBI taxonomy): Eukaryota > Metazoa > Arthropoda > Malacostraca > Decapoda > Cambaridae > Procambarus > Procambarus clarkii. The sequence continues at coordinate 21,376,253 of NC_091181.1, forward strand.
TCATTGCAACCGGATTGTAACGTAAATCACTGATTTGTTAGTGTGATTTGTCATTGTCGTGGGTGAACTCGGCTGTAGACGAGTACTTGGGTACACATATATTCTCCTGGTTATCTGGTAGGACATCGAAGTCCAGTATTCAGTGAGGTGATTGCGAGACAATTAATATAACGTAACCAAGGGAACGCCCATTGCTTTAAGAGAATTTGTTCTTTGACAATTTGAGTAACGTAGAATACGTTTGGATTAATTTACTTTCCTGCAAGCAGCTACGGTAGTCTCAAGGAGCCTAGCCATCAGCCAGATAAGAATTAGAGTATTGTCTGTCGTAATTAACGGTCAGTGGGCCGGGTAATTGACGTGTTTCAGGAAGTCAAAGTAATTAACCTCGATCCTTGTTTGATCGACTCACACGAAGGCTACATTGTTCCATTAACGTAACGTCGTTATTTATCTGCCCGGAAGTACCGGCACTTGATTGACTCGTGGGAGGAGTAACGTCATTTTAGAATAACGTAAACGTGGGGCTAATTACTGTTATTAGCCACCTTAATTGGTCTGAGTATGGAAGGCTCAGACGGAATTCATACCTTAATGTAAATTGCTGAGCCAGTGTGAAAGGTTGCGTATTTTAATTGTTTAATTATTGATCTTGAGGATAATAATTAATTACTTTAAAGGTAATCACGAGTGATTACCGTTCTCTTAGCACTTTGGACATTGTAAATCAGAGTTTACCATCGCTGAGTGATTAGTAACCGATTAACGTAAATTAACGTAACTAGTAAAGAGATTAATCAGCTGTCTGGTAGTACAGGGATTAATGGGATTTTCTCACTGAATGCTCGACGGGTAGAGTGTTGTGTAATTTCCGCGTTACTAGTGACAGTTGTAAGAGTTATTAATTTAACGTAAATGTTATTGTGTTATTAACGTAAATCAATTGTTATTGATTGTTGATCGTCCGTGGGAAGGAGTGTTAACGTAAGGATTAATTTGAGGAAGGGTGCTGGAGTTGACAGTGAACCCATTAGTTATTGTTGTCATTGTAAGACTACTGATTTGATTGCATTGCAACCGCGATTGCAGATGTAGACTGCACTGAGGCGTAGAACAGTTAGGAGGTTACTGGAGACGTGTTTCAGAACCTACTGTGTCATTTGTTGTAATTGTGATTATAGATCTGTTAGTTCTTGTTTCTTGTTGATTCCTCTGTGGTCACGCTTATGTTCGAGTTAGTTCATTATGCAGTCCGAGGGGCTGGTGTCTAGCTGTCACTGATAGTGTCACAGGAAGGATTTCGAGTAACGTCATTGACATTTCTTTTAGTTTTGTTGTAGTAGTTAGTACTTTATTGAATAAACTAAGTTGTTATGGTTAACACTGTCTTTTCGTTACACCCCACACGTTATTATTGTTATGCAAATGTTCTTCACACTTGACTAATAAAATTGAGACTGATTCTGAGCTTTGGACCAAATATACGGCACCACACAACAATAAATTATTGTTGTGAGAGCCCGTGACCTACTCGCTAGATTCGCTTCGACGAATGGCGAAGGTCGTCGGCCTAGTGGAGGGGATTTCAATTTTCATTGGGGTCTCGGCGTTTGCTCGCGCCTAGTCAATTGTTCATACATGGTCCCAAAGTGAGGAATGAGCTGCTTACTACACTGGTGTGTTAGCTAAGCAAGTCCTTCCTCAGGCGACCTAATTGAATATCACGACAGGAATAAAGGTTAAAGAATAAAGAAAATTCTTAGAAATTTTCCGAGCTCAATTCCTTATACCAATTTCATTTTATTCCAAAACTCACAAACTCTCACAGTAACTCTTCATGAAATAACACCGAACCGTTTAGAATGCGGGAGGAGAGAGGGATGCCATTTGCTCATAAAACGCCATCAAGTAGACTTGAGACGCTACCAATACTTGAGAATAAGTGCTACCAATACTTGAGAATAAGTGCTACCAATACTTGAGAATAAGTGCTACCAATACTTCAGAATAAGTGCTACCAATACTTGAGAATAAGTGCTACCAATACTTGAGAATAAGTGTTACCAATACTTGAGAATAAGTGCTACCAATACTTGAGAATAAGTGCTACCAATACTTGAGAATAAGTGCTACCAATACTTGAGAATAAGTGTTACCAATACTTGAGAATAAGTGCTACCAATACTTGAGAATAAGTACTACCAATACTTGAGAATAAGTGCTACCAATACTTGAGAATAAGTGTTACCAATACTTGAGAATAAGTGCTACCAATACTTGAGAATAAGGGCTACCAATACTTGAGAATAAGTGCTACCAATACTTGAGAATAAGTGCTACCAATACTTCAGAATATGTGCTACCAATACTTGAGAATAAGTGCTACCAATACTTGAGAATAAGTGCTACCAATACTTGAGAATAAGTGTTACCAATACTTGAGAATAAGTGCTACCAATACTTGAGAATAAGTGCTACCAATACTTCAGAATAAGTGCTACCAATACTTGAGAATAAGTGCTACCAATACTTGAGAATAAGTGCTACCAATACTTGAGAATAAGTGCTACCAATACTTGAGAATAAGTGCTACCAATACTTGAGAATAAGTGCTACCAATACTTGAGAATAAGTGTTACCAATACTTGAGAATAAGTGCTACCAATACTTGAGAATAAGTACTACCAATACTTGAGAATAAGTGCTACCAATACTTGAGAATAAGTGTTACCAATACTTGAGAATAAGTGCTACCAATACTTGAGAATAAGTGCTACCAATACTTGAGAATAAGTGCTACCAATACTTGAGAATAAGTGTTACCAATACTTGAGAATAAGTGCTACCAATACTTGAGAATAAGGGCTACCAATACTTGAGAATAAGTGCTACCAATACTTGAGAATAAGTGCTACCAATACTTGAGAATTACAAGTTATTTGGAGTCCGGTTTGAACTAATTATCGATATTACCAGGCCTGGTAATATTAGTTAATTTCGATCTGGTTATGAGGCAGGAGAACACCCAAAAATGGGTAAGCGTCCACCATTAATTCAATCATGCTCAGTGTCATATCTGTTGTAAGGATGTTGTTGCATTTTTTATCGTGTATTATTCCGGCTGGTAAATTGTGACGACTTGAGGTATTGGCAGCAAATTACCTGGCTCCACAAGGCGTGCCATTATAGCTTGATCCATGAAGAGATACAGTTTAAGTTATCAGGAGATACCCATGGCTTGTTAACCAGGCTACATTCTACATAACCGCTAAGCTGACAAACATTTGCTCATTACTAATCATTAATGAAATTTTAGAATAACCATTAGTAGAAAATGTTATATCATTCGATAATTTTGATTCGTTATAATATAATTTAACACCCCCCTCCCATATGTGTGAAGGGAATCTACTAGCGGGACAAATTATAAATAAACAGTCCGCTTTATATAGAAGACGAAATCAACAATAAGATAAATATAAATAATTTAAAAAATAAATAATAATTACATTATTAAATAATTAAATCCTGCTAGTCGGTTTTCCCCACATGTGTATGGCCCTTTGAACCGAGATAGTCCAAAAAATTTGATTATTCTTAAAAATCGGTTTCAACATGTTTTTGGTCCTTAACGAACCAGATGAACCAGAATTAGCACGTGGTACATCAAATCTAGAAATACACTGGGTTTTCAGATACCAAATGTGTATGGTTCTTCGAACCTGGATCCTTGTGATTCATAAATGAATCAGTGTAAGCAAACAAATAAGTGAGCCAGTCGAAACAGACAGCTTACAAAAATAACAAATATATAGCAGCCGAAATAGACTGATAATTCACCTAGTAGCCTACCTCAGTAAATCCCAGTTAGCAGTGCATACAGGAGTGTTATTGTAAAACAATTAACTAGCACCATCATTGATCCAAGGGCAGTAACCAAGGAACAAAAACACGTGCAAACAAATAAATTCAGTGAGTAGAAAATCGCTCAAAACCAGGGCTACGCATTCGTGGAATTATCCAACAAATTCCTGATGTGTTAAGACAAAATTAAAATCAATCAATTTTAAACTTATTTATTTATTTATGTATTTATTTATTTATACAAAAAGGTCCATTGGGATTATGAGAGTACATAGCATTGACGTTTTTACATTCCTGTAAAGCCACTAACACACATAGTGTTTCAGGCAGGTCCTTATTCTAACAGATAATTTTAAATAGGTAATTTGTAGCAAAATGTAAAAAGGTTAACAGGTACATTGTAAGAAAATTTGAAGAGAATTAGTAGGTACATTATAGTAAAATTTAAGGATTATCAACTGGCACATTATAGCATAATTTAAGGATTATGTCTAGGTTTATTGTAGTGAAATTTGCGTTCAACATAACAACCATGATTTAAAATGATAGACGTGATTATAACGTTGATGTTATATAGCTTAGGCACATATTTTCAGGTAGCACGGGATACAGTACAAGTTTGAAGCACTAGGTAGAAAACAATGAGGATGAAATTACGTACTTTTTGGTGTTATCTTTGTATAAGGGGTAGGTTGGACAGCTTTTTAATTAGTTAGGGAGTGAGTTAAATAGAACTGGTCCCTTTATTTGCAAAGGGTGTTTACACAGATTTAGTTTGATTCTGGGAATATCAGATATATTTATTTCTGGTATGTGCACATGGGTACTATTCTTTGCCTCAGATCTACAAGATTTTTTTAAAGTGAAATTGACACTAGTAATTCCATCTATTATACTATCATGCACAAAGAGCCAGACATATATGGATCATCCAATAATATCAGCAGACTTCTAGATGTTACTACTGCTCGGCTTAGACTCGGTTACAAGTATCTCTGGGAATTTTCATTATCTGCCGATGTAGACCTGACCAAATGTAAACTGCATCAACAAAATTACTTGCACGCTCTCCGTCACTATGTGATGGAGACCGAAAAGACATGTGAATTCAGAGACAATTGTATAATAAATGTTCAAGAGATGGTTAAATATTTCATTCAAAATCATCTGCTACCAAAAATCTTAGCCAAATATCTCCAGTTTGTTAACTGTAGGTAGTAACTTAGTGATTGTAACTTATCCACCGCTGCCCACTGGATATGGGGCGGTGTGCAGGACAAACATATACTCTCCACATATGTCAGTTGCTAAATTTAGAAACTGTACTTGTGGGCGGTCTCGAGCCCATTGTTGATGTGCATTTTAAATTTTGTAACAAGCTCATAAAGATTGTAACTTGCTTAGCTAAATGAATTGTGGAGTTCAGTCCCTGAGCCCATTATGTGCCACTGTAACCCTTTCCACTACCGCCCACAGGATGGGTATGGGGTGCATAATAAATTAACTAAACTAGATTTGTGATATTTTATTTTCGTGGACAGCCACTAACAAATCATTAACATCCAATTAAATAACAGTGATTGAAACGACAGCTGCAATTAAAACGCAGTAAGCCTGATGTTCAAAGTAGTCCCCGTGGCGTAGTGGTGAGATACTCGCCTCGCGTCTCGCGTCTCGCGAACGCTTTGTCCTGGGTTTGGATCTTGGCCGGGGAGGATTTACTGGGCGCAAATCCTTATCTGTATACTCTGTTTAACTCAACAGTAAATGGGTATCTGATTGTTAAACGATTTGGCAGGGTCGTATTCCGGGGAACATATATATATATGTTATATATATATATGTATATATATATATATATATATATATATATATATATATATATATATATATATATTTATATATATATATATATATATATATATATATATATATATATATATATATATATATATATATATATATATATATGTCGTACCTAGTAGCCAGAACGTACTTCTCGGCCTACTATGCAAGGCCCGATTTGCCTAATAAGCCAAGTTTTCCTGAATTAATATATTTTCTCTAATTTTTTTCTTATGAAATGATAAAGCTACCTATTTCATTATGTATGAGGTCAATTTTTTTTATTGGAGTTAATATTAATGAAGATATATGACCGAACCTAACCAACCCTACCTAACCTAACCTAACCTATCTTTATAGGTTAGGTTAGGTTAGGTAGCCGAAAAAGTTAAGTCAGGTTAGGTTAGGTAGGTTAGGTAGTCGAAAAATAATTAATTCATGAAAACTAGGCTTATTAGGCAAATCGGGCCTTGCATATTAGGCAGAGAAGTGCGTTCTGACTACTAGGTACGACATATATATATATATATATATATATATATATATATATATATATATATATATATATGTCGTACCTAGTAGCCAGAACTCACTTCTCAGCCTACTATTCAAGGCCCGATTTGCCTAATAAGCCAAGTTTTCATGAAATAATATATTTACTATAATTTTTTTCTTATGAAATGATAAAGCAACCCTTTTCTCTATGTATGAGGTCAATTTTTTTTTATTGGAGTTAAAATTAACGTAGATATATGACCGAACCTAACCAACCCTACCTAACCTAACCTAACCAATATTTATAGGTAAGGTTAGGTTAGGTAGCCAAAAAAAGCTAGGTTAGGTTAGGTTAGATAGGTTAGGTAGACGAAAAAACATTAATTCATGAAAACTTGGCTTATTGGGCAAATCGGGCCTTGAATAGTAGGCTGAGAAGTGCGTTCTGGCTATTAGGTACGACATATATATATATATATATATATATATATATATATATATATATATGTCGTACCTAGTAGCCAGAACGCACTTCTATGCCTACTATTCAAGGCCCGATTTGCCTAATAAGCCAAGTTTTCATGAATTAATTGTTTTTCGACTACCTAACCTACCTAACCTAACCTAACCTAACGTTTTCGGCTACCTAACCTAACCTAACCGATAAAGATAGGTTAGGTTAGGTTAGGTAGGGTTGGTTAGGTTCGGTCATATATCTACATTAATTTTAACTCCAATAAAAAAAAATTGACCTCATACGTAATGAAATGGGTAGCTTTATAATTTCATAAGAAAAAAATTAGAGAAAATATACTAATTCATGAAAACTTGGCTTATTAGGCAAATTGGGCCTTGAATAGTAGGCATAGAAGTGAGTTCTGGCTACTAGGTACGACATATATATATATATATATATATATATATATATATATATATATATATATATATATATATATATATATATATATGTCGTACCTAGTAGCCAGAACGCACTTCTCTGCCTACTATGCAATGCCCGATTTGCCTAATAAGCCAAGTTTTCATTAATTAATTGTTTTTCAACTACCTAACCTACCTAACCTAACCTAACCTAACTTTTTCGGCTACCTAACCTATCCTAACCTATAAAGATAGGTTAGGTTAGGTTAGGTAGGGTTGGTTAGGTTCGGTCATATATCTACGTTAATTTTAACTCCAATAAAAAAAAATTGACCTTAAACATAATGAAATGGGTAGCTTTATCATTTCATAAGAAAAAAATTAGAGAAAATATATTAATTCAGGAAAACTTGGCTTATTAGGCAAATCGGGCCTTGCATAGTAGGCCAAAAAGTGCGTTCTGGCTACTAGGTACGACATATATAAATATATATATATTGTTACGATAATCTCCTTCAAGAGAGATTTGGCCTTCTCTTTCTTCTCTTTCCTATCATCATGTTACTTCAGTACATCTACAACATCTAGATACTTCAAGCAAGTGTAGTACATATTGAGTAAAATACATTTCTGCCAAGCACATACGTATCAGACACTCGCTCTCCACCTCCCCCCTCCAACAACCACCACTTCCAGCCAGCACGCTTCTGATTGGTGAATCGACGTCTGCACCTCTGCACTTCAGCGCCATCTACATAGCCGATGACTGAGCATGCACAAGCCATTGGATTTAGAATTTCCTGTGCTCTCAAAGCTGATACAACCATCTGATATACGCTCTGTTTATTAGTGGATGTTCTCAGCCAGCGCTTTATTCTCAGCACGTGTTAATTAATTTTTTGTCTCTATTCATTGTAGAGTAACGTCTCCACTGTTTTATTTTTTGACTTTATAATCTTGTTTGTTTGCACTGTACATAGCCAAGGGATTATCTTTGTTCATATGTATTTTCAAGTTAATTAAAGTTTCATTGTTCATACGATTTGTTTTGCGTGTTTTCCCTTATTTTACCACAGGAGGCAACAGCCAAGCAGTCAACTTTTTTTTTGTAAATGTGATTGGCATTGACACCAGCCATTAGGAGGACTGCCGAACACCTACACTTTTTTTTTCCCATCACAATATATATATATATATATATATATATATATATATATATATATATATATATATATATATATATATATATATATATATTATTAAATATGACCGAAAAAGTAAGATTAATAATTCTAACACGAATTTTCTCTATCTTTCTTATGTTTCTTTTCACTGTTGATGGTAATTCTAAGATCAATTCTCCAAAATTCATTTTTATTTCTAGTCTGACGCGACACTTGAGCGCGTTTCGTAAAACTTATTACATTTTCAAAGACTTTAGTTTACAAACACACAACTGAAACTGAATAGAGCTTTACACATCTTCGAGGTTTATATCTACATTTAAGTGAGGTGGATGAGGTGAAAAACGAACTTTCAACAATGGGTATTAAATTCCAACACAAGACAGAACATGAAACAATGGGTATTGAATGGGTATTAAATTCAAACACAAGACAGAACACGAAACAATGGGTATTGAATGGAAGTAATTGTAGAAAGCCATATTTCTTGATGTTTCTATGTTGGAGCGGAGTCTTGAAATGGGTAGAATATAGTTGTGCATTAATTGGCTGTTGATTGCTGGTGTTGACTTCTTGATGTGTAGTGCTTCGCAAACGTCAAGCCGCCTGCTATCGCTGTATCTATCGATAGATACAGCGATAGCAGGCGACTTGACATCTAATATATATATATATATATATATATATATATATAT
>NC_091181.1:21390214-21450214 GCF_040958095.1 Procambarus clarkii
TCAAGAACGTAGTTGTGGTTGTTTCTGCACTCCTTGATGCGGTATGGTCCTGAAAACTTATTTTGCAATGGAGAACCTGGGATAGGAAAATATGCCAACACGAAGTCTCCTGGTTTAAATTTCCTGATTTTGCTGCGTTGGTCAAAATGAGTCTTCATCCTCTCTTGAGCTTTCAATAGACTGTCATTAGCAAATTTATGTACTTTCTCTAGAATGTGCTTTAAGTTTTGAAGAAACTGGGGCACATTCTGAGGGTCACTGAAGGTGGCATTACGTAGAGAGTCTTTAAAAGCTTTGAGAGGAGTACGGCACTTACATCCGTAGAGCATCTCATAAGGAGATACTCCTAGAGACTCATTTGGGAGACTTCTGAAAATACACATGATGTCAAGTTGTTTATCCCAGTCTTTCATGGTTTCATTGCAAAATTTCTTTAGGAGTGATCGTTTGGTGACAACGTTCAAGAGAACCCTGTGAAGCAGGATGATAGGGGCTGGACAATACCTGAGTGATGTTGAACTCTTCCAGTGTCTTCTTGAAGAGATCACTGGTGAAGTTGGTGCCACAGTCACTTTGAACCTCCCTTGGAAATCCGTATTGGGTAAAGATCTTCAATAGTTGTTTTACCACCGTAGCAGCCGTAATGTTCTGTCATGTTCATAGAAAACGGTACCATCCGTTTGTGTTGCAGCTGAGACGCCAGTGCGGAAGGTAAACAAGAGAGGGTACCGGACGCCCGCCAAGCTTGGTAGGTACTAGTCATGTATCAGTTTAAGTATTAAAGTCAATAACCAATCAATGGCTTTATATCAACCCTACAACCAAGACTTCCTCAGCTACACACAAACACCACACTGGCGACGAGGATGAACTGTGAACACAGGTATTTGTTCAGCTTAAAACACAAGGAGAAACATGCTGTCTCGCCCCCGGAGGAGGAAGGGAAGTCGTGCTGTCTGTGAGCACCATACCCGATGCTGTGTGCTAACCAATGCTGTGTGCTAACCGATGCTGTGTGCTATCCAGTGCTGTGTGCTAACCCAAGCTATGTGCTAACCAATGCTATGTGCTGACTGAAGCTGTGTACTGGGAATCTGCCGACGCTGTGTACGAAACGACGCTTTGATGCTGTGTACAAAACCCGATGTTTTGTGCACGAAACGTGCTATGTGCTACAATTCTTCATGCTGTAAACTGACTGCTGTGCTGACAACTGCTGCCAACTGCTGTGCCAACTGCTTACAACTGCTGTGCAGCTGTAGGTAGGAACAACACCACATGTATACAGAGCTAGGTAACAAGTCAGTTGCTGCTGTGTTGTGCACTGCTGTGAACTTTTGCATTAAAATGCTTGTGTGCTTTGCAAAATTAAAGTAATTACAGTGAATTCTTAACTAACATATACAGTGCAGTAAGTGTTTAATATTCTGAGGAACATTTAAGTGATAAGTTTACATTTATTCAGTAAAAAATGGCAAATATACCTCAGTTTCCTGCATTTGATCCTGACTGTGACCAGACAAACCTGTCACAGAGGTGGGTCAAATGGCTTAAAAGGTTTGAAAATTTGCTGATAGTTTCAGACATCAAAGGTGCTGAAAGAAAGCGTGCCTTTCTACTTCATTATGCAGGTGATCGAGTTTGTGACATTTTTGATACACTGAAAGACACTGGTGGTGCCAAAGATTATGACACTGCCAAAGCCAAACTAACAGAGCATTTCAAACCAAGGCAAAATACTGCAATGGAAATTATGCATTTCAGGAGAGCCAGACAACTCTCTAATGAAACCGTTGATCAATACCACACACGTCTGCAGGGTTTAGCAGCCCATTGTGAGTTTGCTGATGTTGACAAAGAAATGAAACAGCAAATAATTGAAACATGCACATCTACACGTCTTCGTCGAAGAGCTCTAGAACTTGCTGATGATGAAAGTTCTCTTACCAAGATACTGGATATGGCTCGTTTAATGGAAGATGCTGCATGTGATGCTTGTGTCATGGAGTGCAGTGCCAACAACAGTTCTGCCACTGTTACTAACAGTGATGAGGTATGTAAGGTTCAGGTAGGACACCGTAATCAAAGAAGATATCATGGAAAACCCAACAACATTTTGAACCGAGAATCACATCACAAATGGGGTCAAGGAACAAGACTCAAGCAGTCACAACGACCTACATCAGAAGGTGTCAACAATAAATGTTACAATTGTGGAGGAGACTACCCACACCAAGGTAATATTTGTCCTGCTCAAGGTAAGAAGTGCTATGAGTGTGGAAAACTAGGTCATTTTGGTGATATGTATCGTTCCGCACTAAAGAAACCACAGTCAGTGAATAAAAGCACTGTACGAGGATCAGGTCATAGGGGTCGAGGTGGTAAACGCAATATTGCACCTCATATCCAGAGTGTTAATAATATACAAGACAACATTTCATTACAACCAGTCTCAGATGACAGTGAATGTGATTATATTTATGGAGTACAATCAATCACAGAATGGAATGATCTTCCAAACAACCCAGAGACTATAGTATACATTGCTGGTATTTGTCTCAAAGTTCTCATTGACACTGGATCAAACATTGACACCATTGCTGAGTGCCACTATGAGAAATTTAAAAAACAGTTCCCAAAGCTTGAAGAAGCCTATGCTTCAAAGGTAGCCTTGCCAGTGATTGGAACTTTCACTGCAGAGATTAAGTCAAAGAATGCAATGCTCACTACTACATTCCATGTTGTTAGGAATGCAAAGGAATCTCTACTCAGTTACAAGACTTCAACCAAATTGGGACTACTTCAGCTTTCTAATGCTGTAGCAGTGGAATCTGCAAACAATGTTGATGCTATTGTTGCTGAATTTTTTGATCGATTTGAACCCATAGATTGTTCTACTGATAGCAAAGTTCAGCTGCACATTAACCCAGATGTAATTCAAGTTGCCGAGGAATATGTAAACTCTGTAACCTGTGATGCAGTCCCTAAGGCTCTCACTCTTGATGAAATCCGTACTGCAACCCTAGAGGACCCAACTCTGCAAGCAACAGTGGATGCATTGACTAAGAAAAAGTTTCCACGCATCCCGCCCTCAGGAGTTGACCAAGATGCATTCAAAGCACTTGAACGCATCCAGACAGAATTAAGTGTTACGCAACAACGCGACACCGTGCTGCGAGGTACTCGTAACGTCATTCCAGCTGTTCTCCAGCAACGTGCTCTGACGCTTGCACATCAAGGACACCAAGGTCTTGTTAGGAGCAAACAGCTGCTACGAGAAAAGGTGTGGTTTCCTGGCATTGATCGTCAAGCAAAGGACATGCATGATGCCTGTGTCCCTTGCCAAGCTGCAGTGGATACTTCAAGACCAACACCTCTACAACCTTCACCACTACCTGCTGTACCATGGACGGAAGTATCGATGGACTTCTGCGGACCACTACCAACTGAAGAGTACTTGATGGTAGTCATTGATGATCACTCACGTTACCCAGAAGTAGAAATCATCACTTACACATCTGCAAAGGCTGTCATCCCGAAACTCGACAAGATCTTTTCAAACTTTGGCATTCCTGAAGTTGTCAAGACAGACAATGGACCGCCATTCAATGGACAAGACTTCGTCAACTTTGCTGAGCATATTGGATTCAAACACCGCCGTGTGATGCCACTACATCCTCAAGCAAATGGAGAAGTCGAGAGATTCATGCAACCTCTCATGAAAGCGGTACGCTGTGCTCATGCCGAAGGACGATCCTGGAAACAAGCTATGTATGCTTTTCTCAGGAACTACCGTGCAACACCACATGGAACACTGGGCAAGTCGCCTGATGAACTTTTATTTGGACGTCCTATGAGGATCGCACTACCCGTCATGCCAGCCGAGGTAACGGATAAACGTCTTGCTCAGAAGGATGCACTAGCCAAGGGCAAAATGAAAATCGTTCATGATCAACGTGCAAAGGAACAATTCATAAAGGTTGGAGACACTGTTCTAGTTAAAAAAGAAAAAAGAGGGAAAGCTAGATATGCCGTATGATGCAAAACCATATAAAGTGATTAGTGTAAAAGGAACTATGAGAACTATAAGGAACAGCAAGTAATAGAGATCATTGTATAACACGTAATATGGCTTATTTCAAAGTGATTTCAACTAGTGTAGAAAATGATGAAGTACAAAGTCGTACAAAGGAAAAAGAAACAATGAGTTATAACCCGACAAACAATTCATCAAGGGATATTCTTGTATTTGGGGACTCTCGTCCTAAACGTCATGTAAAACGCCCTACACGATTTGATTATTAATTGTGTTCCTATGTAATGCAAAGTATTTACTTGTTATGCTGAACTAAATTTAATATTGTTTGAATAATGCAGATCTCTCATTCAATATTTTGTAACTTTGAATTACAGTTTCTTTCATGTTTGTTTAACATTGCATATGTATTTTTAACATTGAAATCCTATGTGGTAAAGATTAAGTTGTTTAAATTCTTTGTGTGCTTAATTAATGTTAAATGTATGCAATATCTCTTGATATGTTAATAACTTACTTTGTGTCAATAACTTTGCTTTGTGCTACAAGCATGGTAGACATCCTGTATTCATTCTTTTTAAAGAAAAGGAGGGATGTCATGTTCATAGAAAATGGCACCATCCGTTTGTTTGTGTTGCGGCTGAGACGCCAGTGCAGAAGGTAAACAACAGAGGGTACAGGACGCCCGCCAAGCTTGGTAGGTACTAGTCATGTATCAGTTTAAGTATTAAAGTCAATAACCAAGCAATGGCTTTATATCAACCCTACAACCAAGACTTCCTCAGCTACACACAAACACCACATGTTCTTTACAGGAACAGCTATGGGGAATCTGGTGGTTGTACACAGGATGGTTGGTATATAAGCGTTGCCAGAACTGGTCCGGGGTAAAGGACCAACACAGTCTATGATGAGTCTGTGGAAAGGTTCTGCAGGCACCAGGATGGGAATTAATGGAGCCTTGGGAATCGGGATGTTAGGTTTCCCTGCCATCTGACATATATGACACTGTTGCACGTAACTTTTGACGTCCTTAACCATACCTGGCCAGTAGTAGTCTTGTCTGATTCCGTGATAGGTTTTGTTAAAACCATAGTGAGAAAGTACTCCGTGGGCCAGGTGTAGAATATTGGGCCGTAGGCTGGTGGGAACCACTAGTTGTTCGACATTTGCCCAATCGTCATCCTCCGTCAGCTTACTGGGTCTGTACCTGCGGTAGAGCAACTGATTCTCTAGGAAGAACCCAGGGATACTATCAGGTTGAGTCTCAGCCTGGAAGAATAATGGTGTTAATGAAGGATCCTCCCTCTGTAACTTACAGAACTCCAACATAGTAAGATTCTGTGGTAGGTTCTGATGGTCTTGAGGGACAGCGGCTGCAGTAGTATCAGCTGGTTGCGGGCGTGCAGCTTGTGCACGGGTGGTCACCAAAACCGGAGGAGAAAAGAACACTGTTTTTCCCAAAAACGGTGGGTTTTCTGAAAGCAGAGAAAACGTATGACTGGAAGCTGACTTTAACCGCCCAAGCTGTGCGCGCAACGAGCCGAGCTTATATAAGCCCGGCATGCAGACTGCGTGGCCCCTCTTCCCGACAAGCCAGCAGCTGCACTCTTACAAAACGTTGTTCACTGCTGCTCAGCGAGTCGTAAACACAGAAGTTTAGCATGCTCAACTGTGCCCCCAGCATGGACCCTACACCAGTTCCTATCGACAACGACTCAGAGCGACCCGTCAGGGGCGTCCTGCCCTTCTCAACATTTAAGGACAGTGTTTGTGTCTGTGTTGGCGCGCCACGGTCCCTCCATGGCGCGCCCCTGAAGCACGCCTGTTGGTTCAGCCTTGGTGACCAAATGCAGGTGTAGTGGACCTAGAGGGGGAGGTGACCCTCTGTGTTGTTATGGGTTATTTATTAAGTAAAGTAACCTAGGTTGTGCTAGTTCCTGAGTTACAAGCCTCATGCCTTTGACTTTAAGATTATCTTGGTATTGCGTACCATTAATTTACCTCAATTTATTACTGCAATTTATGCGGGTCAAGCTGCATGTTATTCACTCTTACTGATTTTGCAATTGTGATTGTTTAACTCTTGTTAGCCATTAAGTAACTCAGTTATGTGGCGCAGAGTACTGCCCCCCCCCCCTTACCTCTTGCTTTAAGATTACTGGCCCTGCATTTACGTTTAGTTACATCTGCTAACTATTCCCGCAAATTATGCAGCGTCTTGCTGCATGTGTATTTATTTATTACTGGTTTACAATTATGTTTGTTTATCATTTTGCTTATCGCTTTTAAGTTATTAGGTAAAGTCAGCTAGGTTAGGCTAGCTGCTGTGTCACAGGCCTCCGGCCCCTAGCTTTAAGTTTTCATGGACTTGTATTTTCCATAAGTTTCCTTAATTTATTAATGAATTTTATGCAGTGTCAAGCTGCATGTTTTCTTTTGCTGGTTTTACATTTGTTTGTTTAACTTCTGCTTTGCCTTTAAGTTATTATGTAAAGTCAGCTAGGATGTGATAGTTGCAGGGATCGGGCCCTTGCATCTTGCTTTAAGTTTATTCTGGCCCTGCATTTACGTTTAGTTTCCTCTGCAAATTTCCTGCATTTTACATCGCTCTTGCTGCATGTTTTTACTTTACTGGTTTATAATTATGTTTGTTTAACTTATGCTTCACCTTCAAGTTAAGCAAAGTCAGCTAGGATGTCCTAGACGCTGTCTTCGGGCCTCATGCCTCTCCCTTTAAGTTTATCTTGGACTCGTATTATGATTAGTTCCATCAGCAATTTATTGCTAGTTATGCATTGCCTAAGTGCATGTCATTTTACTTACCGTTTTACCTTTATACTTGTTTTCTTGACTTTGTCATTAAGTTATTAAGTACTGACAGCTAGACAGTACCAGTTTCGTTTACCAGTCCCAGTAAACGTTTCCAGTCGTTTTGTCTGCCCGGTGTAGCCCGAAAGAATCTGCAGCCTCCCGGCTGCTGGTTTATCCAGACAGGTGTGGCCTCCCGGCTGCTGGTTTATCCAGACATGTTGTCTGCCCGGTGTAGCACGGATGTCGCTGTGGCCTCCCAGGCCGCTGGTTATCCGACGTGTTGTCTGTTCGGTGTAGCCCGGAAGATACTGCTGCTTCCCAGGCCGCTGGTTTATCCAGACGTTTTGTCTGCCCAATGTAGCCAGGAAGGTTGTCATAGCCGCTGCCGTCTTCGCTGTCTGCGTTCGGGGGTTCATGTCCAGCCGACGTTCTTCCTGTGATGAGTTAAGCCGGCGATGTTATTCAGATATTATATTTATATTGGTCATATAAATATGCGGCCTTCCAGGCCGCTGGTTTATCCAGACGTGTTGTCTGCCCGGTGTAGCCCGGAAGTCACAGTGGCCCCCCAGACCGCTAGTTTATCCAGACGTTTTGTCTGCCCGGTGTAGCCCGGAAGGTTTTCACAACCACTGACGTCTTAGCTGCCTTCGTCCAGGGGTTTGATGTCCGGCCGACGTTCTTCCTGCGACGTGTCACTGTGTTCTAGCGGCCGATGCTCAGTTGGGTCTGTTGCAGCTGGTCCAGCCGTCTGCCCTAGTGTCCGAGCCGCCACTCTCTTCCTACGTTGTTGCTCAATTTTGGTGTCCAGTTGCTGCAGCTGTTGGTGTTCTGGCTGCTGACATTCCCGGCAGTCGGTGTTCTAGCTGCTGTGGGTAGAGCTGTTGCTGTCCCAGCTTGCTGCTGTTCAGGTGGAACATGGTCCAGCTGCTGGCGTTCCAGCGGTTGTTGGACCAGCTCCCATGCTACGGCTGAAGTTGTTCCTGATGTTCCAGTTGAAGCGGTCCCAACTGATAATGCCCATCCTACTGCGTTCCAGCTCCCAAGGGTCCAGCTGCCGACGCGCCAGACCCCGAAGTTCCAGCAGAAGCGTTTCAGCCGACGTTGTGCCTATTAGCACTCCTTTCAGTTTATTGTATTTGATTGTAATTTATTTCAGCTTCATGCATTAATCCCGTTTTCTCTAAAGAGTTATATTCCAGCATTATTTTGAGCATGATCTGTTTTGCAGTCGCACTTCTCTTACTGCTGCAGTTTTCCCCTTGGCTCGTTGCCGCTAATTTTGTATCTTCGGCAGCGGCCGAAGATACTCTCCATTCCCTTGTTGGCTCCCAGGTTCTATATGGTCCCTAATTGTCTTACAGTTGGACTTCTACTTATAACCGAAGTTTTCCCTGGTGGCCAGTTGCCACTATTTATTTATCTTTGGCAGATGTTGATGCACCAGTTGCCAATGTCCAGCTGCTGGTGTTCAGAGGCAGGATTTTGCAGTTTACATTTGGCAACTGTTGTTTGTTAAGCCCTTATTTTGCCCTTGTTGACCACTAGTGTTCGTGTTGTGCATGCTACGTTATTGTTGGTTTGTTAAGGTTAGGGTTTCCCTGCTTACTTCCTCCTCCCCAGTGTGGGACATTTACTTATTTATCTATTTATACAGTTCCTACTGTATCATACTGCTACTTATTTAAGTTCTTTATTATTAGGTCCGGGTTTTAGTCGCCTTACTTCTACCCTCCCTCTGCTTTACTTGTTATCGTTTTCTCTGGCATTTTTCGCCATGCCCTCGGTCGGCCCCGTAACGGACTGGCCCATTAGCTGGGCCAGTCCGTTACGCCCTTAGCCGGGACCTCAGTGGAGCCCTTAGCTGGGCGGGCCCGCCCTGTTACCCGGCTAATGGTCCTGCGACCTAGTACTTTGGACGGAGTATTTTGTGCTTTTCCCTATCCTTCTAGTGCTTATGTCTCTCTTTTACATTTTCTTAGTGAAAACTTTGTTATATTTGTAAGGTGCTATTTATTGCTTGTGAATGTATGTATATGTGTGTGTGTATATATATATATATATATATATATATATATATATATATATATATATATATATATATATATATATATATATATATATATATATATATATATATATATATAACTGAAAACTCACACCCCAGAAGTGACTCGAACCCATACTCCCAGAAGCAACGCAACTGGTATGTACAAGACGCCTTAATCCACTTGACCATCACGACCGGACAAAATGAGGTGATAGCCTAAGCTATTTGAACCACCCCACCGCCGGCACTCGGATAGTAATCTTGGGCATAGCATTTTACCAAATCACCTCATTCTTTGGGGCACACGTGAGGAACACAAATGCGAACAAGCCTGAATGGTCCCCAGGACAATATGCAACTGAAAACTCACACCCCAGAAGTGACTCGAACCCATACTCCCAGAAGCAACGCAACTGGTATGTACAAGACGCCTTAATCCACTTGACCATCACGACCGGACAAAATGAGGTGATAGCCTAAGCTATTTGAACCACCCCACCGCCGGCACTCGGACAGTAATCTTGGGCATAGCATTTTACCAAATCACCTCATTCTTTGGGGCACACGTGAGGAACACAAATGCGAACAAGCCTGAATGGTCCCCAGGACAATATGCAACTGAAAACTCACACCCCAGAAGTGACTCGAACCCATACTCCCAGAAGCAACGCAACTGGTATGTACAAGACGCCTTAATCCACTTGACCATCACGACCGGACAAAATGAGGTGATAGCCTAAGCTATTTGAACCACCCCACCGCCGGCACTCGGATAGTAATCTTGGGCATAGCATTTTACCAAATCACCTCATTCTTTGGGGCACACGTGAGGAACACAAATGCGAACAAGCCTGAATGGTCCCCAGGACAATATGCAACTGAAAACTCACACCCCAGAAGTGACTCGAACCCATACTCCCAGAAGCAACGCAACTGGTATGTACAAGACGCCTTAATCCACTTGACCATCACGACCGGACAAAATGAGGTGATAGCCTAAGCTATTTGAACCACCCCACCGCCGGCACTCGGATAGTAATCTTGGGCATAGCATTTTACCAAATCACCTCATTCTTTGGGGCACACGTGAGGAACACAAATGCGAACAAGCCTGAATGGTCCCCAGGACAATATGCAACTGAAAACTCACACCCCAGAAGTGACTCGAACCCATACTCCCAGAAGCAACGCAACTGGTATGTACAAGACGCCTTAATCCACTTGACCATCACGACCGGACAAAATGAGGTGATAGCCTAAGCTATTTGAACCACCCCACCGCCGGCACTCGGATAGTAATCTTGGGCATAGCATTTTACCAAATCACCTCATTCTTTGGGGCACACGTGAGGAACACAAATGCGAACAAGCCTGAATGGTCCCCAGGACAATATGCAACTGAAAACTCACACCCCAGAAGTAACTCGAACCCATACTCCCAGAAGCAACGCAACTGGTATGTACAAGACGCCTTAATCCACTTGACCATCACGACCGGACAAAATGAGGTGATAGCCTAAGCTATTTGAACCACCCCACCGCCGGCACTCGGATAGTAATCTTGGGCATAGCATTTTACCAAATCACCTCATTCTTTGGGGCACACGTGAGGAACACAAATGCGAACAAGCCTGAATGGTCCCCAGGACAATATGCAACTGAAAACTCACACCCCAGAAGTGACTCGAACCCATACTCCCAGAAGCAACGCAACTGGTATGTACAAGACGCCTTAATCCACTTGACCATCACGACCGGACAAAATGAGGTGATAGCCTAAGCTATTTGAACCACCCCACCGCCGGCACTCGGATAGTAATCTTGGGCATAGCATTTTACCAAATCACCTCATTCTTTGGGGCACACGTGAGGAACACAAATGCGAACAAGCCTGAATGGTCCCCAGGACAATATGCAACTGAAAACTCACACCCCAGAAGTGACTCGAACCCATACTCCCAGAAGCAACGCAACTGGTATGTACAAGACGCCTTAATCCACTTGACCATCACGACCGGACAAAATGAGGTGATAGCCTAAGCTATTTGAACCACCCCACCGCCGGCACTCGGATAGTAATCTTGGGCATAGCATTTTACCAAATCACCTCATTCTTTGGGGCACACGTGAGGAACACAAATGCGAACAAGCCTGAATGGTCCCCAGGACAATATGCAACTGAAAACTCACACCCCAGAAGTGACTCGAACCCATACTCCCAGAAGCAACGCAACTGGTATGTACAAGACGCCTTAATCCACTTGACCATCACGACCGGACAAAATGAGGTGATAGCCTAAGCTATTTGAACCACCCCACCGCCGGCACTCGGATAGTAATCTTGGGCATAGCATTTTACCAAATCACCTCATTCTTTGGGGCACACGTGAGGAACACAAATGCGAACAAGCCTGAATGGTCCCCAGGACAATATGCAACTGAAAACTCACACCCCAGAAGTGACTCGAACCCATACTCCCAGAAGCAACGCAACTGGTATGTACAAGACGCCTTAATCCACTTGACCATCACGACCGGACAAAATGAGGTGATAGCCTAAGCTATTTGAACCACCCCACCGCCGGCACTCGGATGTATATATATATATATATATATATATATATATATATATATATATATATATATATATATATATATATATATATATATATATGTACCCATGTACCATATATATATATATATATATATATATATATATATATATATATATATATATATATATATATATGTCGTACCTAATAGCCAGAACGCACTTCTCAGCCTACTATTCAAGGCCCGATTTGCCTAATAAGCCAAGTTTTCATGAATTAATGTTTTTTCGTCTACCTAACCTACCTAACCTAACCTAACCTAGCTTTTTTTGGCTACCTAACCTAACCTTACATATAAATATAGGTTAGGTTAGGTTAGGTAGGGTTGGTTAGGTTCGGTCATATATCTACGTTAATTTTAACTCCAATAAAAAAAATTGACCTCATACATAGAGAAAAGGGTTGCTTTATCATTTCATAAGAAAAAAATTATAGTAAATATATTAATTCAGGAAAACTTGGCTTATTAGGCAAATCGGGCCTTGAATAGTAGGCTGAGAAGTGCGTTCTGGCTATTAGGTACGACATATATATATATATGTATATATATGTTTCATTGAATATGACCGCATATTCTGTATTTATTATTTTCTGGTTTAGGGCTTCTATCCCTCTAACTATTTTCTTAGCATCAGGGCTTAATTGGAATAGGAGTTCTCCAAAACTCATTTTCGTACTTTTATAGGGTACTTTAATAGGGTATTAATTTCATCAACACAAGACAGAACACGAAACAATGGATATTGAATAGAAGTGTTTGTAGAAAGCCTAATGGTCCATATTTCTTGATGCTTCTATATTGGAGCGGAGTCTTGAGGTGGGTAGAATATAGTTGTGCAATAATTGGCTGTTGATTGCTGGTGTTGACTTCACACGGGCCACAGGGATAAGAGCCTCGTTGGACGTAGAATCGCTGTTTACCAACGTACCTGTGGACGAGACAATGAGAATGATAGCCGACAGAGTGTATCGTGATCCAGCCTGTACTCCTCTTGACATACCAGAAAATATTCTGAGGAAACTACTCCAAGCTTGTACTAAAGAGGCACCCTTCTTGAGCCCGGATGGGCACATGTATAAGCAAGTAGATGGGGTCGCCATGGGTTCTCCCCTAGGTGTCCTGTTTGCAAACTTCTACATGGGTACCATCGAGCAAAAAGTCTTAGTCGACATGAACTTGAAACCGGCCATATACTGCAGGTATGTTGACGACATTTTTACACAGGTACCTGATGTCAGACATCTGCAGGAGCTGAAGGAGGCATTTGAGCAGAGTTCCGTGCTGCGTTTCACTTACGAGATGGAAAAGGATGGGAAGCTGCCCTTTCTAGATGTAACAGTCATGGAAAAGGGCGGAGGTTTCCACACTGCAGTCTACACTAAGGAAACGAACATAGGAATGTGCCTAAATGCCAACAGCGACTGCCCAGACAGGTACAAGAGGAGTGTTGTTAACACTTATGTCGACCGTGCTCTCAGCCACAGCTCAGAATGGAAGCAAGTCGACGAAGAACTCTGTAGGGTAAGGCAGGTCCTAGTCAACAATGGCTTCTCCAATGGTTTCGTGGAAGACATCATAAGAAGGAAAGTGAAACGCCATGCAACCTCTGAAGAGACAACTAACACAACACCTATACCCCCTATTAGACTATTTTATAGGAACTTCTTTTCCACAGCCCATAAAACGAAGGAAAGGGTCCTGGAAGATATTGTCAGTAGAAACGTTATCCCTACAGACAAAAACCAGAAGATACAACTGACAATTTACTATAAAACCAGAAAAACGGCCAGCCTACTCATGAGAAACTCTCCAGACACAGAGCAGAACGCTTTAAAAGAGACCAACGTCGTCTATGCCTTCAAATGCCCACTTGGGGACTGTAAGCCTCAAAAAACTCAGTATATAGGCAAGACAACAACATCTCTTTCTAGGCGTTTAACGATGCATAAGCAACATGGCTCCATTAAGGAACATATAATCTCTTCCCACAACCAAACCATCACCAGAGAAATCTTAGCAAACAACACAGAAATCATCGATAGATACAGCGATAGCAGGCGGCTTGACGTCTGCGAGGCACTACACATCAAGAAGTCAACACCATCAATCAACAGCCAATTAATGCACAACTATATTCTACCCACTTCAAGACTCCGCTCCAATATAGAAGCATCAAGAAATATGGGCCAATAAAAATAGGCCTTCTGCAGTTACCTACCTTTAATACCTGTTTGTATTACATTGTTTCGTGTCCTGTCTTGTGTTAAAAGTTTATTTTCACCTCATCCAAAACTATTGTAACATGTCACTTCACCCAAATGTAGGTATAAAAAACTCGAAGATGTTTAAGCTCTATTCAGTTAAAGTTGTGTGTGTGTAAACTAAAGTCTTTGAAAATGTAATAAGTTTTACGAAAAGCGCTCAAGTGTCGTGTCAGACTAGAAATAAAAATGAATTTTGGAGAATTGATTTTTGAATTACCATCAACAGTGAAAAGAAACGTAAGAAAGATCGAGAAAATTCGTGTTAGAATTAATAATCTTACTTTTTCGGTCATATTTAATAATATATATATATATATATATATATATATATATATATATATATATATATATATATATATATATATATATATATATATATATATATATATATATATATATATATATATATATATATATATATATATATATATATATATATATATATATATATATATATATATATATATATATATGTCGTACCTAGTAGCCAGAACTCACTTCTCAGCCTACTATTCAGGGCCCGATTTGCCTAATAAGCCAAGTTTTCCTGAATTAATATATTTACTATAATTTTTTTCTTATGAAATGATAAAGCAACCCTTTTCTCTATGTATGAGGTCAATTTTTTTTTATTGGAGTAAAAATTAACGTAGATATATGACCGAACCTAACCAACCCTACCTAACCTAACCTAACCTATATTTATAGGTAAGGTTAGGTTAGGTAGCCAAAAAAAGCTAGGTTAGGTTAGGTTAGGTAGGTTAGGTAGACGAAAAAACATTAATTCATGAAAACTTGGCTTATTAGGCAAATCGGGCCCTGAATAGTAGGCTGATAAGTGCGTTCTGGCTACTACTATATATGTTGTACCTAGTAGCCAGAACGTCGTACTCGGCCTACTATGCAAGGCCCGATTTGCCTAATAAGCCAAGTTTTCATGAATTAATTGTTTTTCGACTACCTAACCTACCTAACCTAACCTTACCCAACTTTTTCGGCAACCTAACCTAACCTAACCTATAAAGATAGGTTAGGTTAGGTAGGGTTGGTTAGGTTCAGTCATATATCTACGTTAATTTTAACTCCAATAAAAAAATTGACCTCATACATAATGAAATGGGTAGCTTTATCATTTCATAAGAAACAAATTAGAGAAAATATATTAATTCAGGAAAACTTGGCTTATTAGGCAAATCGGGCCTTGCATAGTAGGCCAAGTACGACGTTCTGGCTACTAGGTACAACATATATATATATATATATATATATATATATATATATATATATATATATATATATATATATATATATATATATATATATATATATATATATGTCGTACCTAGTAGCCAGAACGCACTTCTCAGCCTACTATGCAAGGCCCGATTTGCCTAATAAGCCAAGTTTTCCTGAATTAATATATTTACTATAATTTTTTTCTTATGAAATGATAAAGCTACCCTTTTCACTATGTATGAGGTCAATTTTTTTTTATTGGAGTTAAAATTAACGTAGATATATGACCGAACCTAACCAACCCTACCTAACCTAACCTAACCTATATATATAGATAAGGTTAGGTTAGGTAGCCAAAAAAAGCTAGGTTAGGTTAGGTTAGGTAGGTTAGGTAGACGAAAAAACATTAATTCATGAAAACTTGGCTTATTAGGCAAATCGGGCCTTGCATAGTAGGCTGAGAAGTGAGTTCTGGCTACTAGGTACGACATATATATATATATATATATATATATATATATATATAGCCAGAACGCACTGGCTAGTAGCCAGAACGCACTTCTCAGCCTACTATGCATGGACCGATTTGCCTAATAAGCCAAGTTTTCCTGAATTAATATATTTTCTCTAATTTTTTTCTTATGAAATGATAAAGCTACCCATTTCATTATGTATGAGGTAAATTTTTTTTTATTGGAGTTAAAATTAACTTAGATATATGACCGAACCTAACCAACCCTACCTAACCTAACCTTACCTATCTTTATAGGTTAGGTTAGGTAGCTGAGAATGTTAGGTTAGGTTAGGTTAGGTAGGTTAGGTAGTCGAAAAAGCATTAGTTCATGAAAACTTGGCTTATTAGGCAAATCGGGCCTTGCATAGTAGGCTGAGAAGTGCGTTCTGGCTACTAGGTACGACATATATATATATATATATATATATATATATATATATATATATATATATATATATATATATATATATATATATATATATATATTGGGATTATAATTATCATTAAATAAAATAAATTGTGGGACATAGTCAAGTGCCTAGATAACTTGCTGCTATACCTGAAGTTGAGGTAAGAATATTCAGGTACAAGAAGCTACAGCTCATAATTTTTATAATGACAACATTAACTGCAGCACAAGATTGGTCTCATCACTTAACAATAATACATTTAGGTGGCACTGATATTCACCTGTAATGTTTCTATTGTTACGTCATTTATTGTGACAATGAACACAGACACTAAGAGAACATATATATTTGGACGAATGTAGTATACAGAAGTTTGCAGGTGAAACTTGGCGAGCAATGACGTGTTGGTGAGTTGAGTTTGCGGCGAGTCGGTGTTGAAGGGTA
This sequence comes from Procambarus clarkii, assembly GCF_040958095.1. Classification (NCBI taxonomy): domain Eukaryota; kingdom Metazoa; phylum Arthropoda; class Malacostraca; order Decapoda; family Cambaridae; genus Procambarus; species Procambarus clarkii. The sequence goes on from NC_091181.1 coordinate 21,406,596, forward strand.
CGGTATCTCTTAAGCATCTTTACTAAACAACTCTTGAAAGTAGACTGCTGATTATTGATTGATTGAATGACACAGATTAGGCCACCCAAAAAGTGGCACGTACATGAATAGTCCGTAAATGGAAGCTGTTTGGAGCCATTACCAATAGCTGATACTGGAGATCTGGTAACGGATGGATGGTTTATTTTTTTGCGGGTGGGGGGGGGGGGTAGAGATGTCTCGGAGGACAAGGTATACCCACTATAGAGCTGGTGACTTAGTGAAGGCCTCTAAGTCTTACGTTTTATTCTTAGTCTGAGTCTTGCTACGAGTTGACATAGCTCTGCTGTCAATGGAGTTCGGTGATGTGGCCTCCATGAGGAGGTCTTGTACGAAGTAGGGAAAGTGTCACGACGATGAATCTCATCATGATATTTCCTCATCTGAGGAGTTCGTGGCGTAGTCCGTTGTTGGTGGTTTTGGTCTCGCAGCCTGAGGTTGAGGTTGGCTCTGGAGTCGATGAGTTGTGGTAGAAGCTGATGGTATGTTGACCAGACCACACACTAGAAAGTGAAGGGACGACGACGTTTCGGTCCGTCCCTTCACCTTCTAGTGTGTGGTCTGGTCAACATACTTCAGCCACGTTATTGTGACTCATCGTCTGCGTGATGATGGTACCTTTTGGGGCTGAATTGGAGAATGCTGCTGTTTGTGCAGTCAGGGTCTTCAGTGGAGCTGAAGTCTGAGTTGAGATCGATCTAGTAGTCGACCTTGTGGAGGTCTCCTGTGTGGGAGGAGAGGTAATGAAACTTGTGACAGGGGCTGTGATGGGGTCCAGGCCATTGGCTAGGTACAGCACATTCAATTCCTTCACGAATCGGTAGTTGTCTGGTCCGGCATGCTTCTCCGCTAGTCGTATAAGACCAGGGATAATGCCAGCATGTGATGCAAGAGGCGGCGAGGATGCTGGTTGGGCCTTAGGTCCCCAATGTGAAGACTGGGTCGACTGGTGGGAGGAACCACTGTTTGGTAAGACTGGGAAGTCTTCTGGTTGGTTGGTGAGAGCTGATGTGTTGGGTATAGCGTTAGGGGCTCAGGTGGCGGGGTTAGGAGGGTTGGCTTTCTTCATTTCAACCTGGGCCTTGATTTTTTCCTGTCTGTGGAGGCAGCGGTGTGAAATTGCAGGGTGATCGCCGTTTTATTTAACAGCAGTTTTATTTAAGGCAGCGATGAGCTGGCAGCGATTTACATATGGTATAATGATGGTCACGGGCGCAGAGGCTGTACTTCTGGACGGGGTGCTGCCAGTTGTTGGTGGAGTGGGAGAGCTCGCAGCACTTGAAGCACTGTTGGAGCTCGTGATATCGTTCCTTTTTCATTTGGTGAAGTGGTATCTTGATTCCTGCTGCTGATTATTTGTTGTTGTTGTTGTTATAGATTCAGCTACTCAGAACAAGTTCCAAGTAGCACGGGCTATGGTGAGCCCGTAAAATTTATTTTTTTATTATTTGCTATCTGATTATTTGCTATCACCTGCTTATATAATCGGTCCACACCTCACCTCACCATCCTCTGGTAGGTTAGGGGAAATGGTATTAACTGTACATTTGGATAGAGGTATTAATTGTAATTAGTAGATTACATAGAATTAACAAACCCCACTCATTAAGCAAGAAAAAAAACGTTCGGCAGACTGCATTTTCTTGGACTGTGGAAAGTTTTTGACACAGTACCCCATAAGAGGCTGGTGCATAAGTTGGAGAAACAGGCCTGAGTAACTGGAAACTAACTCCAGTGGATAAGGGAGTACCTAAGCAATAGGAAGCAGAGAGTTACGGTGACGGGGTGAGACCTCAGATTGACGTGAAGTCTCCAGTGGAGTCCTACAGGGCTCTGTACTCGGACATATCCTTTTTTCTGATATACGTAAATGATCTCCCAGAGGGTATAAACTCATTCCTCTCAATGTTTGCTGACGACGCCAAAATTATGAGAAGGATTAAGACAGCTTGAGGCTTCAAGAAGACCTGGACAAACTGAAGGTATGGTCAAACAAATGGTTGTTAGAGTTTAACCAGAGCAAATGTAATGTAAGGAAGATAAGCGTAGGGTGCCGGAGGCCAGATACAAGGTACCATTTGGGAGATGAAATTATTCTAGAATCGGAGAGAGAGAAAGACCAAGGGGTTGATAACACGCCAGACCTGTCCTACTAAGCCCATATTAAGATGATAACATCAGCGGCATATGCCAGGTTGGACAATATAAGAACGGCCTTTAGAAACTTGTGTAAGGAATCATTCAGAACCTTGTATACCACGTATGTCAGATCAATCCTGGAGTATGCAGCTCCAGCATGGAGTCCATTTCTCGTCAAGCATAAGACAAAATTGGAGAAAGTTCAGAGGTTTGCCACCAGACTAGTGCCCGAACTGAGGGACATGAGCTATGAGGAGAGACAATTGGAATTAAACCTCACCTCGCTGGAAGATAGGAGAGTTAGGGGGGGCATGTTCACCACATACAAGATTCTTAAAGGAATGGATAGGGTAGACAATGCCAGTTTATTTAACATACGGGACACATGCACTAGGGGGACACAGGTGGAAATTGAGTGCCCAAATGAGCAATAGAGACATTAAAAATATTTTTTAGTGTAGAGTAGTTAATAAATGGAATGCATTATGAAGTGATGTGGTGGAGGTAGACTCCATGCACAGTTTCAGGTGTAGGTATAATAGAGCCCAATAGGCTCAGGAACCTATAAACCAGTTAATTGACAGTTGAGAGGCTGGGACCAAAGAGCCGAAGCTCAACCTCAGCAAGCACAACTAGGTGAGTACACTTGGTGATACACACAAGGCTGTCTAACATTAAACCTGCCTTCAGAAACCTGTGTAAGGAATCCTTCATAACCTTGTATACCACATATGTAAAATCAGTCCTGGAGTATGTGGCCCCAGCATGGAGCCCGTACCTTGTCAAGCACAAGACGAAGCTGGAGAAAGTTCAGAGATATGCCACTAAGCTAGTCCCAGAACTAAGAGGCATGAGTTACGAGGAAAGGCTGCGTGAACTGCACCTCACGTCGCTGGAAGACAGAAGAGCTCAGGGAGACATGATCATCACATACAAAACTCTCAGGGGAATTGACCGGGTAGATAAGGATGGATTATTTAACACGGGTGGTACTCGCACAAGGGGACACAGGTGGAAGCTGAGTACCCAAATTAGCCACAGACATTAAAAATATCTTTTTCAGTGTAAGAGTAGTTAGTAAATGGCATGCACTAGGAAGTGGTGTGGTGGAGGATGACTTCATACACAGTTATCATTTTATTAATTCTGCTAGAATTTACCTACTTAAAATTATCTGTTAGATTAAGGACCTGCCCGAAACGCTGTGCGTACTAGTGGCTTTACAAGATTATAAATACTATGCTATGTATTCTTTCAAACCCAATGTACCTTCTTGTGCATAAATAAATAAATAAATAAATAAATAAATAAATAAATAAATAAATAAATAAATAAATAAATAAATAAATAAATAAATAAATAAATAAATAAATAAAGTTTCATATGTAAATATGATAGAGCTAAAAAAACGCTCAGAAATTTGTACACCATTAGATTGACGGTTGAGAGGCGGGACCAAAGAGCCGAAGCTCAACCCATGCAAGAACAACTAGATGAGTATACACACACACACACACACACACACACACACACACACACACACACACACACACACACACACACACACACACACACACACACACACACACACACACACACACACACACAGCACAGAGTGGAATGACAAAGACAAAGCAGCAGTGAATGAAGTACTAAAGGCACTAGACATGGAAGGGGCTGAGCTTAGCATTGAGAAGGTTTTCAGGTTAGGTTGGTACAACAAAGACCGAGACCGAATGATAAAGATAGTGTTTGCAAACGAGAGCACAAAGGAGAAGATTCTATCAAAGCAGAGCTCCCTGAAAAACGTGGGAAAATTAAAAAAATGTATTCCTCCAGAGAGACATGACATGGGAGGAGAGAGCCGTGGCAGCAGAAGCAAGGAAGAGGCGCAGGGCGAGAGGGGAAAACCAGGAAGTCACAGCTCCCAACACAACACCCCAGAGGCGAGGGGGGAACCCACAACCAGCTACCCAGTAACACCAGAGGGAAGGACAACCCCGGCACCCTCCTCTGCATAGAAAACCCCCTACCCCAAACCCTCCCTGCCCCCGCTCAAATGTTCAGCCAAATCTCCCTCCCCCCCACACCCAATCCCCACCCTTCTACCCCCTCCTCTCCTCCCGCCGAGTCCTCCCTCCCCCCTTTCCTTCCTGTCCTCCCTCCCCTCTCACCCCATACCCTCCCTGTCCCTCCCCCTTCAAAGGATCCCCCCGTCCCTCATCCCAGTATCCTCTGAGACCCTGTTATCCACCTCACAGGACCTCACACCCATGGAACAGCTTCCCCCACCAGCAGAACACTCACCAAGGAGGCGATTTGAGAAGGGACAAAAGAAAGTGAGTCTCAAGGCAATATACATTAACATAGATGGTATTACAAATAAAGCAAATGAGCTTGGAGAACGGGTACTAGAGGAAAACCCAGACATAACAGCCCTCACAGAAACAAAGCTAACAAAAACGATAACAAACGCAGTGTTCCCACAGGACTATTATGTTACGAGGAAAGAGAGGGAAGGAAGAGGTGGTGGTGGCATAGCTCTGCTGGTAAGAAACGGTTGGGATTTTGAGGAGATGGATATTCAGGGCTGTGAAGGTTTCAGTGACTACATAGCAGGTACCATAACAAATGGAGGGAAAAAAATTATAGTAGTAGTCATATATAATCCACCACCAAATGACAGAAGACCCAGACAGGAATATGATAGAAACAACATGGCCACCATTAACATAATAGAAAGAGCAGCTTCTGTTGCTAGCAGGAATGGATCTGGACTACTAATTTTGGAGACTTCAACCATGGGAAGATAGATTGGGAGAACAGAGACCCACATGGAGGACCAGAAACATGGAGAGCTAAGCTGCTGGACGTGGCAACAAGAAACTTTCTAAGCCAGCACATCAAGGTACCAACAAGAATGAGAGGAGAAGATGAACCAGCAATGCTTGATTTGATATTTACCCTAAATGAGTGGGATATAAGGGAAGTTAAGATGGAAGCACCCTTGGGAATGAGTGATCACAGTGTATTGAACTTTGAGTACCTGGTAGAGCTAGGAATTATCTCCCCGAAAAAAGAACTAGGATTCAAAAGGCTGACATACCGAAAGGGGAATTATGAACAGATGAGAAGTTTCCTAAGTGAAATACCTTGGGACACAGACCTCAGAGACAAGTCTGTACAGGGAATGATGGACTATGTTACCCAAAAGTGTCAGGAGGCAGTAAAGAGGTTCATCCCGGCCCAAAGGGAAAAATCCGAGAAGCAACAAAAGAATCCATGGTATAATAGGGCATGTATGGAAGCGAAGAAACTGAACAAAAGGGCGTGGAGGAACTTCCGAAATAACAGAACACCAGAAAGCAGAGAGAGATACCAGAGAACCAGGAATGAGTACGTCAGGGTGAGAAGAGAAGCAGAGAAAAGTTTTGAAAATGATATAGCAAACAAAGCCAAGACCGAACCAAAGCTACTCCGCAGACACATCAGAAGGAAAACAACAGTGAAAGAACAGGTATTGAAACTTAGAACAGGCGAGGACAGGTATACAGAGAATGACAAAGAGGTGTGTGAAGAACTCAACAAGAGGTTCCAGGAGGTCTTCACAATAGAACAAGGTGAGGTCACTGTGCTAGGAGAAAGGGAGGTAAACCAGGCGGCCTTGGAAGAATTCGAAATTACGAGAGAGGAGGTCAAGAGACACCTGCTGGATCTGGATGTTAGAAAGGCTGTTGGTCCAGACGGGATCTCACCATGGATACTGAAAGAGTGTGCAGAGGCACTTTGCTTGCCCCTCTCCATAGTGTATAGTAAGTCACTGGAGACGGGAGACCTACCAGAAATATGGAAGACGGCGAATGTGGTCCCAATATACAAAAAGGGCGACAGGCAAGAGGCACTGAACTACAGGCCAGTGTCCTTGACTTGTATACCATGCAAGGTGACGGAGAAGATCGTGAGAAAAAACCTGGTAACACATCTGGAGAGAAGGGACTTCGTGACAAATCGCCAACATGGGTTCAGGGAGGGTAAATCTTGCCTTTCAGGCTTGATAAAATTCTACGATCAGGTGACAGAGATTAAGCAAAAAAGAGAGGGCAGGGCGGACTGCATTTTCTTGGATTGTCGGAAAGCCTTTGACACAGTACCGCATAAGAGGCTGGTACATAAGCTGGAGAGACAGGCAGGTGTAGCTGGTAAGGTGCTCCAGTGGATAAAGGAGAACCTAAGCAATAGGAAGCAGAGAGTTACGGTGAGGGGTGAGACCTCCGATTGGCGTGAAGTCACCAGTGGAGTCCCACAGGGCTCTGTACTCGGTCCAATCTTGTTTCTGATATATGTAAATGATCTCCCGGAGGGTATCGATTCATTTCTCTAAATGTTTGCGGACGACGCCAAAATTATGAGAAGGATTAAAACAGAAGAGGACTGTTTGAGGCTTCAAGAAGACCTAGACAAGCTGAAGGAATGGTCGAACAAATGGTTGTTAGAGCTTAACGCAACCAAATGTAATGCAATGAAGATAGGTGTAGGGAGCAGGAGGCCAGATACAAGGTATCATCTGGGAGAGGAAATTCTTCAGGAGTCAGAGAAAGAAAAAGACTTGGGGGTTGATATCACGCCAGACCTGTCTCCTGCAGCACATATCAAGAGGATAACATCAGCGGCATATGCCAGACTGGCCAACATACGAACGGCATTCAGAAACTTGTGTAAAGAATCATTCAGAACTTTGTATACCACATATGTCAGGCCAATCCTAGAGTATGCAACCCCAGCATGGAGTCCATATCTAGTCAAGGATAAGACTAAACTGGAAAAGGTTCAAAGGTTTGCCACCAGACTAGTACCCGAGTTGAGAGGTATGAGCTACGAGGAGAGACTACGGGAATTAACCTCACTTCGCTGGAAGACAGAAGAGTTAGGGGGGGCATGATCACCACATTCAAGATTCTGAAGGGAATTGATAGGGTAGATAAAGACAGGCTATTTAACCCAAGGGGCACACGCACAAGGGGACACAGGTGGAAACTGAGTGCCCAAATGAGCCACAGAGATATTAGAAAGAACTTTTTTAGTGTCAGAGTGGTTGACAAATGGAATGCATTAGGAAGTGATGTGGTGGAGGCTGACTCCATACACAGTTCCAAGTGTAGATATGATAGAGCCCAATAGGCTCAGGAATCTGTACACCTGTTGATTGACGGTTGAGAGGCGGGACCAAAGAGCCAGAGCTCAACCCCCGCAAACACAACTAGGTGAGTACAACTAGGTGAGTAAACACACACACACACACACACACACACACACACACACACACACACACACAGATTATATAACTGGACACACACACATACACACACACACACACACACACACACATACACACACACACACACACACACACACACACACACACACACACACACACACACACACACACACACACACAAACACACACACACACACACACACACACACACACACACACACACACACACACACACACACACACACACACACACACACATCAATCATCACCTGTTGATTGACGGTTGAGAGGCGGGACCAAAGAGCCAGAGCTCAACCCCCGCAAACACAACTAGGTGAGTACAACTAGGTGAGTACACACACACACACACACACACACACACACACACACACACACACACACACACACACACACACACACACACACACACACACACACACACACACACACACAGATTATATAACTGGACACACACACAGGTTATATAACTGGAAACACACACACACACGCGCGAACAAGCACACACAGAGTTAGATAAGTGTCCTTGGACACACGAACACACTTGGCAGTGTTATCAAACCAAGGAGAGAGGCACCTGTGCAGCACTCATACACAACGCTTCCCCGGGACAAATGTCCCAGCAACAGCACCAGCAGCACCACCACCACCAGCAACACAATCACCACCACCACCACCATCAGTAACACAACCAGCAGCTCCACCACCAGCAGCAGCACCAGCAGCAACACCACCAGCAGCAGCAGCACCAGCAGCACCACCACAAGCAGCAGCAGTAGCACCAGCAGCAGCAGCACCAGCAGCACCACCACAAGCAGCAGCAGTAGCACCAGCAGCAGCACCACCAGCACCACCACCACCACCAGTAACACAACCAGCAGCACCACCACCAGCAGCAGCAGCACCAGCACTACCACCAGCAGCAGCAGCACCACCAGCAGCAGCAGCACCACCAGCAGCAGCAGCACCACCAGCACCAGCAGCAGCAGCAGCACCACCAGCAGCAGCACCACCACCAGCAGCAGCACCAGCAGCAGCACCACCAGCAGCAGCAGCAGGTAAAGTGTTTAGCAGACAGCTGTAATGTATTTCTATTATTTTAAGTTATCAAGAATATATTTAGAAACGAATATGTCCAACGAGAAGTGAATCCCGCCCCTCGGTGTATATACACATCTTCTAGTTCCGAGCAAGGTTCAGTACAAGGAATACTTGCTGTTTGGTCACTAAGCTATCGAGGAGACCTTAATAACTCTCCAGAGGTTGACTCGCCTTAAGCTCAGCACTACACCAATCTGTGACATTACAAAACAGCATCGATGCCACACACTAAATAATCAATCTTTATATATATGTATATTGGGGAGCCATATATGTATATGGAAGACTCAAACTCTCGACCCAACGAGCGTGAGGAAAAAGCTCTACCTCTAAACCAGGGGTCTCCAAACTTTTCAATGTAAGGGCCACATTATATATTTCCCATATTTATGCGGGCCGGAGGAATAAAAAATGAAATTGCTATTTTGTATAACTAAGATAAAGGCATTGTCAAAGTACAGAGAAAAGAATATTGTACAGTGTTTGTGCTCCCTGAAACGGAAGCAGCGAAGCCCCACTCGCCCTCCATCCCCACAATATACAGTTATACACAACTGATTGGTTGTAATGCACAACACATACCTACCAGTATTAGTATCTGTGCGTCACACTATCGAGAGAGAGGAAAACTGACTCGGGTTGAGCGCCACCAGTCAGCAGCCCCAGCTTTGAATAATTCTGCGATGCCATTCGTACGATAATTATTTTTTCAAGGCCACCACACAGGGATTTGTTTGGAGGGCCGGATGAAATTATGTGGCGGGCCGGATGTGGCCCGCGGGCTATAGTTTGGAGACCCCTGCTCTAGACCACGCAGACGGCTACGATTGGGAAGATTTCAGAGGCAGTAATTAAACAGTGGTCCATCTGAGTTCAAGTCTCACAGGCCCAAGTAAATGAAATGTTTATTCCTACGATAGTGTTATATATATATATATATATATATATATATATATATATATATATATATATATATATATATATATATATATATATATATATATATATATATATATATATATATATATATATATATGTATATATATATATATATATATATATATATATATATACATATATATATATATATATATATATATATATATATATATATATATATATATATATATATATATATATATATATATATGTATTAGTATATTTTGGTAGCAGTCTTTCCTGTAGACATATATTATTAAATATGACCGAAAAAGTAAGATTAATAATTCTAACACGAATTTTCTCGATCTCTCTTATGTTTATTTTCACTGTTGATGGTAATTGAAAAATCAATTCACCAAAATTCTTTTTTATTTCTAGTCTGACGCGACACTTGAACGCGTTTCGTAATAACTTATTACATTTTTAAAGACGTTTAGTTTACACACACACACAACTATTACCTGCAAACACTAAACAGAGTTCTTACTTATGCTATGATTTAAACAGCTTTCATTTTTCATTTTATACCCACATTTTGGGTGAGGTGATATGTTACAACAGTTTTGGATGAGGTGAACAAAACTTTCAACACAGGATAGAACACGAAACAATGGGTATTGAAGGTAGGAATGGAAGTAATTGCAGAGGGCCTATTGGCCCATATTTCTTGATGCTTCTATGTTGGAGCGGAGTCTTGAAGTGGGTAGAATATAGTTGTGCATTAATTGGCTGTTGATTGGTGTTGACTTCTTGATGTGTAGTGCCTCGCAGACGTCAAGCCGCCTGCTATCGCTGTATCTATCGATGATTTCTGTGTTGTTTGCTAAGATTTCTCTGGTGATGGTTTGGTTGTGGGAAGAGATTATATGTTCCTTAATATATTATATGTTCCTTAAGGAACATATAATCTCTTCCCACAACCAAACCATCACCAGAGAAATCTTAGAAAAAACACAGAAATCATCGATAGATACAGCGATAGCAGGCGGCTTGACACCAACCAATAGTGCGTTATCAGATACTGACCATTAGTGTGTTATCAGACATCAACTATAGTGTGTTATCAGATCCCTACTAAAGTGTGTTTTTAGAATACCAAACACAATGTGTTATCAGGCAACAACCAGAGTGTATTATAAAACTCCATCCAAATTGAGTTAACAGACACCAACCAATATTGTGTTATCAGATACCGACCATTAGTGTGTTATCAGACATAAATCATTAGTGTGTTATTAGATATCAACCATTAGTGTTATCAGACATCAGCTATTAGTGTGTTATCAGACACCAATAATTGTCTGTTTTCAGACACCAACCATTGTGTATTATCAGAAACCAACAATAGTGTATTAACAGACACCAGCCATAGTGTATTATCAGACATCAATCATTTTCTGTTATCAGACAACAACCATTAGTGTTTTATCAGACACCAATTATTACTGTTATAAGTCACCAATCATTGTGTGTTACCACACTAAAACTATTAGTGTGTTATCAGAAACCAACCATTGTATATTATCTGTCACCAACCATAGTGTGTTATTAGACACAAAAAATAGTGTAGTATCAGACACCAACCTTAGTGTGTTATCAGACTCTATCCATTAGTTTGTAATTAGACTCCAACAACAGTGTGTAACCAGACATCAACCATTAGTGTGATATAAGACTCCAACCATAGTTTCTTATTAGGCAAAAACCATAGTGAATTTTCCTACACCATACAAAGTGCGTTTTCAGACACAAGCCAATAATGTGCTATCAGATACCAACTATTAGTGGGTTATCAGACACCATCAATTCGTGCATAATCAGACACCAATCATTGTGTATTATCAGACACCAACCATAGTGTATTATTAGACACCAACTATAGATTGGTATTAGCCACCAACCATAGTGTGTTATTATACACCAACCAAAGTGTGTTATAATACACCAACGATAGTGTGTTATTATACATCAACCATAGTGTGTTATAATACACCAACCATAGTGTGTTATCTTACACCAACGATAGTGTGTTATTATACATCAACCATAGTGTGTTATAATACACCAACCATAGTGTGTTATCTTACACCAACGATAGTGTGTTATTATACATCAACCATAGTGTGTTATAATACACCAACCATAGTGTGTTATCTTACACCAACGATAGTGTGTTATTATACATCAACCATAGTGTGTTATAATACACCAACCAAAGTGTGTTATAATACTCCAACATTTGTGTGGTATTAGACACCAACTACAGAGTTTTTATCAGACACCAACAAGAGTGTGTTATCAGTTTCCAACTATTAGTGTTTTATCAGACACCAACAATAATGTGTTATTAGACACAAAACATTTTGTGTTATCAGACACTACCATAATGTTTTATAAGACACTATTATAGTGTAAAAAACACCAAACATTATTGTGTTATAATTCACCAGCAATATCAGACACCAACACCAGTCATTGTATGTTATCAGACACCAACACCAGTCATTGTATGTTATCAGACACCAACACCAGTCATTGTATGTTATCAGACACAATCCATTAGTGAGTTATCAGACACCAACCAAAGTTTATTATCAGGCACCAACCATAGTGTGTTATTAGACACCAACCAAAGAGTGTTATCAGACACCAACCATAGCTTGTTATCAGACACCAACTATAGTGTATTATTAGACACCAATGATAGTTTGTTATCACATATCAACCATAGTGTGTTACAAGACACTAAACATAAAGTATTATCATACACCAACCATTAGTGTATTATTAGAATCCATCCATAGTGTATTATATGACACCAACCATTAGTGTGTTATGAGACACCATCCATTAGTGTGTTATCAGACAACAAAAATACAGTCTTATCAGATTGCAAAAAAAGTGTTGTTATGATCATAGACCATAGCTCTCCCCTTCCCCTTTTTTCCTTCCCCTTCCCCTTTTTCCCTTCCCTTTCCCCTTCCTCTCCTCGTTCTTCATTCCCCCTCCCCTTTTCCCTGTTGTCCAGCCATCCTTCCTGCCATAAAACTTTTGGGGTCAGGTTTCCTTAGGTAGGGAGACCACCCCAGGTCAGTCCACTTCTAATCATTATCTCTAGTCTTTCCAATCTTCCCCCAATCTGCATCACCAATGCCCTCTTCAGACGTTTCCCTTCTTCCCCTGCCTTCGCTATAGCCAGTGATGAATTGAGGAATAGTACCTTAGTGCCATGAACTGTAGGTCTCAAATTTCGTTGGGTGGCTGGCTAGCAGCTGTTCCCACGAGTTGGTTGTACTGCTTATTTTCCAGATGCACGAGATTTCTGTCAAGAGAAACAGACCCTTATGGACATGCCTATTCTTAGCCTGGAGCTTATTGGTTGAACCCAGGGAGATCTTGGAGGCGGGGTTAGGTTCATGGCACGAGTTGGCTTAGGGCTCAAGGAGCGGAGTCCCCCAGGGAAGTGGCTGACAACCATTGGCCAAGCCTACAGTGCTCCCAGCTTTCGTTTGAACTGATTGGTGCTCCTAGTCCAGAGTCAAGCTCGGGAGGAAATCCTTAGGTCTCCCAGGGGTAGTTTAAGAAAATTGTAGTTAGTGTGTCTGGTGTGGAACTTGGGGACCAACGACCAGGGGGACAACACTAAACATGTGTGCTCGAGACTGCAGTTAAGGTATTGTGCACTTGGGTATTCATGTACATCATTGAGTCAGACTATTGCCTCTTAGGGTATTTACAGCTAGGATATATCTCAATTTGATTTAAATATACGTGCCTGTTTCAATAAAGTGAATATTTGATCTAGTGGTATTTAGTTAATGCTCCCTTTTGGTTATTAATGCGGTGTTATTTTTTTTTATATGTGGTATTCATGTGCGGTACTGGAGCCCCTATATTCTCAATAAGTAAATCAACGTTTGCTATAATTAATTCCCAAGATTTATTAGCGAGGTCCCTATTGCCCTTCTGTTCATGACTATTGATTTCTGTCCTTCCTGGGAGGTCAGTAATCTAGACACATTTTGGTATCAGGAAGGAGGTAGCAGTGTACAATTAAGTTTTTTATTCATTATTTTAAAATGAATAAAAACCCTTCATTTGTTGCTCCCCCTTCATTTAATATATCAATTTTAATATTATCGGGTAGGTGAGTGAGGGGTCACAATGATTCTGCAAGCAGAATGGGTATTGAGTGAGAAGCAAAATAGATAAGAACGGGTTATTACAGTGTATGATCAGAAACCAAGAATAGTGTGTTATCAGACAACAACTTTAGTGTGTTTTCAGACACCAACCAATGTGTATTTTCCTACACCATCCAAAGTGTGTTATCAGACACCAACTAATAGTATGTTATCAAATACCAACCATTGGTGTGTTAATAGACTCAAACAATCAGTGTGTTATCAGACACTAGCAATAGTGAATAATCAGACACCAACTATTAGTGTATTTTCATAAACCATCCAACGTGTGTTATCAGATTTTAACAATTAGTGTGCTATCAGATGCCAACCATTAGTGTGTTATCAGACACCCACCATTAGCATCTTATCAAAAACAAACCATCGTGTGTTACAAGACACCAATCATAGTGTATTTGAGACAAAAATTATAGTGTGTTATCAGACATCATCAATAATGTGTTATCAGACAACAGCCATAATGTGTTACCAAACACCAGCAATAGTGTGTTATCAGACACCAACCGTAGTGTGTTATTAGACACCAAAGATAGTACAATATCAGACAGCGAAAATAATGTATTATCAGACACGAACAATAGTTCGTTATTATGCATTAGTGTTTTATCAGACACAAACCACTACTTTGTTATCAGACACCAACCATAGTGTGTTATCAGACACCAACCATAGTGTATTATCAGACACCAACCATAGTGTGTTATCAGACACCAACCATAGTGTATTATCAGACACCAACCATAGTGTGTTATCAGACACCAACCATAGTGTATTATCAGACACCAACCATAGTGTGTTATCAGACACCAACCATAGTGTATTATCTGACACCAACCATAGTGTATTATCAGACACCAACCATAGTGTGTTATCAGACACCAACCATAGTGTGTTATCTGACACCAACCATAGTGTATTATCAGACACCAACCATAGTGTGTTATCAGACACCAACCATAGTGTGTTATCTGACACCAACCATAGTGTATTATCTGACACCAACCATAGTGTATTATCTGACACCAACCATAGTGTGTTATCAGACACCAACCATAGTGTATTATCAGACACCAACCATAGTGTATTATCTGACACCAACCATAGTGTATTATCAGACACCAACCATAGTGTGTTATCAGACACCAACCATAGTGTATTATCAGACACCAACCATAGTGTATTATCAGACACCAACCATAGTGTATTATCTGACACCAACCATAGTGTATTATCAGACACCAACCATAGTGTGTTATCAGACACCAACCATAGTGTGTTATCTGACACCAACCATAGTGTATTATCAGACACCAACCATAGTGTGTTATCAGACACCAACCATAGTGTGTTATCAGACACCAACCATAGTGTATTATCAGACACCAACCATAGTGTGTTATCAGACACCAACCATAGTGTATTATCTGACACCAACCATAGTGTATTATCAGACACCAACCATAGTGTGTTATCAGACACCAACCATAGTGTATTATCAGACACCAACCATAGTGTGTTATCAGACACCAACCATAGTGTGTTATCAGACACCAACCATAGTGTGTTATCAGACACCAACCATAGTGTGTTATCAGACACCAACCATAGTGTATTATCAGACACCAACCATAGTGTGTTATCAGACACCAACCATAGTGTATTATCTGACACCAACCATAGTGTATTATCTGACACCAACCATAGTGTGTTATCTGACACCAACCATAGTGTATTATCAGACACCAACCATAGTGTATTATCTGACACCAACCATAGTGTATTATCAGACACCAACCATAGTGTATTATCAGACACCAACCATAGTGTGTTATCAGACACCAACCATAGTGTATTATCTGACACCAACCATAGTGTATTATCAGACACCAACCATAGTGTGTTATCAGACACCAACCATAGTGTATTATCAGACACCAACCATAGTGTATTATCAGACACCAACCATAGTGTGTTATCAGACACCAACCATAGTGTATTATCAGACACCAACCATAGTGTGTTATCAGACACCAACCATAGTGTATTATCAGACACCAACCATAGTGTATTATCAGACACCAACCATAGTGTATTATCTGACACCAACCATAGTGTGTTATCAGACACCAACCATAGTGTGTTATCAGACACCAACCATAGTGTATTATCTGACACCAACCATAGTGTATTATCAGACACCAACCATAGTGTATTATCAGACACCAACCATAGTGTATTATCAGACACCAACCATAGTGTATTATCAGACACCAACCATAGTGTATTATCTGACACCAACCATAGTGTGTTATCTGACACCAACCATAGTGTATTATCAGACACCAACCATAGTGTATTATCTGACACCAACCATAGTGTATTATCTGACACCAACCATAGTGTGTTATCAGACACCAACCATAGTGTGTTATCAGACACCAACCATAGTGTGTTATCAGACACCAACCATAGTGTATTATCAGACACCAACCATAGTGTATTATCTGACACCAACCATAGTGTATTATCAGACACCAACCATAGTGTGTTATCAGACACCAACCATAGTGTATTATCTGACACCAGCTATAGTGTATTATCTGACACCAACCATAGTGTGTTATCAGACACCAACTATTGCGTGTTCTTAGACACTAACCAAAGTGTGTTATAAGATACCAGACATAAAGTGTTATCAGACACTAACCATAGTGTGATATCAGACACCAGCTAAAGTGTGGTATCAGAGGCCAACCTTAGTGTGTTCTTAGACACCAACCATAATGTGTTATCAGACACCAACAATAGTATATAACCAGACAACAACTATATATACCAGACATATTACCAGTTATAAGATACCAGACATAAAGTTTTATCAGACACCATCCATTTGTGTGTTATCAGGCACCAATCATTAGAGTTTTATCAGATACCAGCTATTGAATATTATCAGACACCAACTACTACTGTGTTATCAGACACCAACTACTAGTGTGTTATCAGACACCAACTACTAGTGTGTTATCAGACTCAAACTGTAAGTGTACTAACTGACACCAACAATAAAGTTTTATGAAACACAAACCATTAGTGTGTTATCGGATAGTAACCATAGTGTATTATCAGACACCAACCAGAGTGTTTTATCAGACTCCAACCAATAGTGAGTTATCAGACACCAACCAATAGTGAGTTATCAGACACCAACCAATAGTGAGTTATCAGACACCAACCAATAGTGAGTTATCAGACACCAACCAATAGTGAGTTATCAGACACCAACCAATAGTGAGTTATCAGACACCAACCAATAGTGAGTTATCAGACACCAACCAATAGTGAGTTATCAGACACCAACCAATAGTGAGTTATCAGACACCAACCAATAGTGAGTTATCAGACACCAACCAATAGTGAGTTATCAGACACCAACCAATAGTGAGTTAACAGACACCAACAATAGTCTGTTATTAGACACCAAACATAGAATATTATCAGACACCATCAATAGTGTGTTATTAGACTCTAACTATAGTGTATTGTCAGACATATACCATAGTGTTGTTAGACACCAGACACCATTCATAGTGTATTATCACACACCATCTAAAGTGTGACACCAGATACCAAAAATTTGTCTGTTATAAGATGCCAACCATTAGTGTATTGTCAGACACCAACCATTAGTGTATTGTCAGATACCAACCATTAGTTTGTTATCAGACACCAACCATTAGTTTGTTATCAGACACCAACCATTAGTTTGTTATCAGACACCAACCATTAGTTTGTTATCAGACACCAACCATTAGTATGTTGTCAGATACCAACCATTAGTTTGTTATCAGACACCAACCATTAGTGTATTGTCAGATACCAACCATTAGTATGTTGTCAGATACCAACCATTAGTTTGTTATCAGACACCAACCATTAGTGTGTTGTCAGATACCAACCATTAGTTTGTTATCAGACACCAACCATTAGTGTGTTGTCAGATACCAACCATTAGTTTGTTATCAGACACCAACCATTAGTGTGTTGTCAGATACCAACCATTAGTTTGTTATCAGACACCAACCATTAGTGTGTTGTCAGATACCAACCATTAGTATGTTGTCAGATACCAACCATTAGTATGTTGTCAGATACCAACCATTAGTGTGTTGTCAGATACCAACCATTAGTTTGTTATCAGACACCAACCATTAGTGTGTTGTCAGATACCAACCATTAGTTTGTTATCAGACACCAACCATTAGTGTGTTGTCAGATACCAACCATTAGTTTGTTATCAGACACCAACCATTAGTATGTTGTCAGATACCAACCATTAGTTTGTTATCAGACACCAACCATTAGTGTGTTGTCAGATACCAACCATTAGTTTGTTATCAGACACCAACCATTAGTGTGTTGTCAGATACCAACCATTAGTTTGTTATCAGACACCAACCATTAGTGTGTTGTCAGATACCAACCATTAGTTTGTTATCAGACACCAACCATTAGTGTGTTGTCAGATACCAACCATTAGTATGTTGTCAGATACCAACCATTAGTTTGTTATCAGACACCAACCATTAGTGTGTTGTCAGATACCAACCATTAGTTTGTTATCAGACACCAACCATTAGTGTGTTGTCAGATACCAACCATTAGTTTGTTATCAGATACCAACCATTAGTGTGTTGTCAGATACCAACCATTAGTGTGTTATCAGACAACAACCATTAGTATGTTGTCAGATACCAACCATTAGTGAGTTATCAGACACCAACCATTAGTGTGTTGTCAGATACCAACCATTAGTTTGTTATCAGATACCAACCATTAGTATGTTGTCAGATACCAACCATTAGTTTGTTATCAGATACCAACCATTAGTATGTTGTCAGATACCAACCATTAGTTTGTTATCAGACACCAACCATTAGTATGTTGTCAGATACCAACCATTAGTGTGTTATCAGATACCAACCATTAGTGTGTTATCAGACAAAAACCATTAGTGTTATATTAGAAGTGTTATATAATATTTGTATAACTAAGTACAAAAAATTAACATAAATAATAATAATAAAGAGGCGAACAAAAAGACATTCAAACAAATTAACAAACGTTTACGATAATTAGCAGCAAAATTCATATTTTTTTTCCAGAACATCATCATACTTTTCTCTGTGACACGTCCAGGCTGTTTGTTGTGACACGTCCAGGCTGTTTGTTGTGACACGTCCAGGCTGTTTGTGGTGACACGTCCAGGCTGTTTGTGGTGACACGTCCAGGCTGTTTGTGGCTTCCCATTATCAGGGACTATTAGCCTATTAGGCTTACCAAGATCACCCTTGCCTCAGAAGGCGAATCACGACAGTTAACAAACTCCAGGGTATCTATTTACCGTGGTGTGAACAGATGCATCAGGCGTAAGAAATCGTGGACAAATGTCCTGTACTGTCCGAGGTGATTGTCCGCCCTGTGTGTAGGCAGTCACCGCCCCATGTGTAGGCAGTCACCACCCCGTGTGTAGGCAGTCACCGCCCCATGTGTAGGCAGTCACCACCCCATGTGTAGGCAGTCACCGCCCTGTGTGTAGGCAGTCACCGCCCCATGTGTAGGCAGTCACCACCCCGTGTGTAGGCAGTCACCGCCCCATGTGTAGGCAGTCACCACCCCGTGTGTAGGCAGTCACCGCCCCATGTGTAGGCAGTCACCACCCCGTGTGTAGGCAGTCACCGCCCTGTGTGTAGGCAGTCACCGCCCCGTGTGTAGGCAGTCACCACCCCGTGTGTAGGCAGTCACCGCCCCATGTGTCGGCAGTCACCACCCCGTGTGTAGGCAGTCACCACCCCGTGTGTAGGCAGTCACCACCCCGTGTGTCGGCAGTCACCGCCCAGTGTGTAGGCAGTCACCGCCCCATGTGTCGGCAGTCACCGCCCTGTGTATCGGCAGTCACCGCCCCGTGTGTAGGCAGTCACCGCCCCATGTGTCGGCAGTCACCACCCCGTGTGTAGGCAGTCACCACCCCGTGTGTAGGCAGTCACCACCCCGTGTGTAGGCAGTCACCACCCCGTGTGTAGGCAGTCACCACCCCGTGTGTAGGCAGTCACCGCCCCGTGTGTAGGCAGTCACCGCCCTGTGTGTAGGCAGTCACCGCCCCGTGTGCAGGCAGTCACCACCCCGTGTGTAGGCAGTCACCGCTCTGTGTGTCGGCAGTCACCACCCCGTGTGTAGGCAGTCACCGCCCTGTGTGTCGGCAGTCACCGCCCTGTGTGTCGGCAGTCACCACCCCGTGTGTAGGCAGTCACCGCCCTGTGTGTAGGTAGTCACCGCCCCGTGTGCAGGCAGTCACCACCCCGTGTGTAGGCAGTCACCGCCCTGTGTGTAGGCAGTCACCGCCCTGTGTGTGTCGGCAGTCACCGCCTTGTGTGTCGGCAGTCACCGCCCTGTGTGTAGGCAGTCACCGCCCTGTGTGTATGCAGTCACCGCCCAGTGTGTAGGCAGTCACCGCCCCATGTGTCGGCAGTCACCACCCCGTGTGTAGGCAGTCACCACCCCGTGTGTAGGCAGTCACCACCCCGTGTGTCGGCAGTCACCGCCCAGTGTGTAGGCAGTCACCGCCCCATGTGTCGGCAGTCACCGCCCTGTGTGTCGGCAGTCACCGCCCCGTGTGTAGGCAGTCACCGCCCTGTGTGTCGGCAGTCACCACCCCGTGTGTAGGCAGTCACCACCCCGTGTGTAGGCAGTCACCGCCCCGTGTGTAGGCAGTCACCGCCCCATGTGTCGGCAGTCACCACCCCGTGTGTAGGCAGTCACCGCCCCGTGTGTAGGCAGTCACCACCCCGTGTGTAGGCAGTCACCGCCCTGTGTGTAGGCAGTCACCGCCCCGTGTGTAGGCAGTCACCACCCCGTGTGTAGGCAGTCACCACCACCCCGTGTGTAGGCAGTCACCGCCCTGTGTGTCGGCAGTCACCACCCCGTGTGTAGGCAGTCACCGCCCCGTGTGTAGGCAGTCACCACCCCATGTGTAGGCAGTCACCGCCCCATGTGTAGGCAGTCACCGCCCCGTGTGTAGGCAGTCACCGCCCCGTGTGTCGGCAGTCACCGCCCCGTGTGTAGGTAGTCACCACCCCGTGTGTCGGCAGTCACCGCCCCGTGTGTAGGCAGTCACCGCCCTGTGTGTCGGCAGTCACCGCTCCATGTGTAGGTAGTCACCACCCCGTGTGTAGGTAGTCACCACCCCGTGTGTAGGCAGTCACCGCCCCGTGTGTAGGCAGTCACCGCCCCGTGTGTAGGCAGTCACCACCCCGTGTGTAGGCAGTCACCGCCCCGTGTGTAGGCAGTCGTCGCCCCGTGTGTAGGCAGTCACCGCCCTGTGTGTAGGCAGTCACCGCCCCATGTGTAGGCAGTCACCGCCCCGTGTGTCGGCAGTCACCGCCCCGTGTGTAGGCAGTCACCGCCCCGTGTGTAGGCAGTCACCACCCCGTGTGTAGGCAGTCACCGCCCCGTGTGTCGGCAGTCACCACCCCGTGTGTCGGCAGTCACCGCCCCGTGTGTCGGCAGTCACCGCCCGTGTGTAGGCAGTCACCACCCCGTGTGTCGGCAGTCACCGCCCCGTGTGTAGGCAGTCACCGCCCCGTGTGTAGGCAGTCACCGCCCCGTGTGTTGGCAGTCACCGCCCCGTGTGTCGGCAGTCACCGCCCCGTGTGTCGGCAGTCACCGCCCCGTGTGTAGGCAGTCACCACCCGTGTGTAGGCAGTCACCGCCCTGTGTGTCGGCAGTCACCGCTCCATGTGTAGGTAGTCACCACCCCGTGTGTAGGTAGTCACCACCCCGTGTGTAGGCAGTCACCGCCCCGTGTGTAGGCAGTCACCGCCCCGTGTGTAGGCAGTCACCACCCCGTGTGTAGGCAGTCACCGCCCCGTGTGTAGGCAGTCACCGCCCCGTGTGTAGGCAGTCACCGCCCTGTGTGTAGGCAGTCACCGCCCCATGTGTAGGCAGTCACCGCCCCGTGTGTCGGCAGTCACCGCCCCGTGTGTAGGCAGTCACCGCCCCGTGTGTAGGCAGTCACCACCCCGTGTGTAGGCAGTCACCGCCCTGTGTGTCGGCAGTCACCACCCCGTGTGTCGGCAGTCACCGCCCCGTGTGTCGGCAGTCACCGCCCCGTGTGTAGGCAGTCACCACCCCGTGTGTCGGCAGTCACCGCCCCGTGTGTAGGCAGTCACCGCCCCGTGTGTAGGCAGTCACCGCCCCGTGTGTTGGCAGTCACCGCCCCGTGTGTCGGCAGTCACCGCCCCGTGTGTCGGCAGTCACCGCCCCGTGTGTAGGCAGTCACCACCCGTGTGTAGGCAGTCACCGCCCCATGTGTAGGCAGTCACCGCCCCGTGTGTCGGCAGTCACCGCCCCGTGTGTAGGCAGTCACCGCCCCGTGTGTAGGCAGTCACCACCCGTGTGTCGGCAGTCACCGCTCCATGTGTCGGCAGTCACCGCCCCGTGTGTCGGCAGTCACCGCCTCGTGTGTAGGCATTCACCGCCCCGTGTGTCGGCAGTCACCACCCGTGTGTAGGCATTCACCGCCCCATGTGTCGGCAGTCAACGCCCTGTGTGTAGGCAGTCACCGCCCCATGTGTAGGCAGTCACCGCCCCGTGTGTAGGCAGTCACCCGCCCCATGTGTCGGCAGTCACCGCCCCGTGTGTAGGCAGTCACCGCCCCGTGTGTAGGCAGTCACCGCCCCATGTGTAGGCAGTCACCGCCCAGTGTGTAGGCAGTCACCGCCCCGTGTGTAGGCAGTCACCGCCCCGTGTGTTGGCAGTCACCGCCCCGTGTGTCGGCAGTCACCGCCCCGTGTGTAGGCAGTCACCGCCCCGTGTGTCGGCAGTCACCGCCCTGTGTGTAGGCAGTCACCGCCCCATTTGTAGGCAGTCACCGCCCCGTGTGTAGGCAGTCACCGCCCCGTGTGTTGGCAGTCACCGCCCCGTGTGTTGGCTGTCACCGCCCCATGTGTCGGCAGTCACCGCCCTGTGTGTAGGCAGTCACCGCCCCGTGTGTTGGCAGTCACCGCCCCGTGTGTTGGCTGTCACCGTCCCATGTGTCGGCAGTCACCACCCCGTGTGTAGGCAGTCACCGCCCCGTGTGTAGGCAGTCACCACCCCGTGTGTAGGCAGTCACCGCCCCATGTGTCGGCAGTCACCGCCCTGTGTGTAGGTAGTCACCACCCCGTGTGTAGGCAGTCACCGCCCCATGTGTCGGCAGTCACCGCCCTGTGTGTAGGCAGTCACCGCCCCATGTGTAGGCAGTCACCGCCCCGTGTGTAGGCAGTCACCGCTCCATGTGTAGGCAGTCACCGCCCCATGTGTCGGCAGTCACCGCCCCCTGTGTAGGCAGTCACCGCCCCGTGTGTAGGCAGTCCCCGCCCCGTGTGTCGGCAGTCACCGCCCTGTGTGTAGGCAGTCACCGCCCTGTGTGTAGGCAGTCCCCGCCCCATGTGTCGGCAGTCACCGCCCTGTGTGTAGGCAGTCACCGCCCCGTGTGTAGGCAGTCACCGCCCCGTGTGTAGGCAGTCCCCGCCCCATGTGTCGGAAGTCACCGCCCTGTGTGTAGGCAGTCACCGCCCCATGTGTAGGCAGTCACCGCCCCGTGTGTAGGCAGTCCCCGCCCCATGTGTCGGCAGTCACCGCCCTGTGTGTAGGCAGTCACCGCCCCATGTGTAGGCAGTCACCGCCCCGTGTGTCGGCAGTCACCGCCCCGTGTGTAGGCAGTCACCGCCCCGTGTGTAGGCAGTCCCCGCCCCGTGTGTCGGCAGTCACCGCCCTGTGTGTAGGCAGTCACCGCCCCGTGTGTCGGCAGTCACCGCCCCGTGTGTAGGCAGTCACCGCCCCGTGTGTCGGCAGTCACCGCCCCATGTGTAGGCAGTCACCACCCCGTGTGTAGGCAGTCCCCGCCCCGTGTGTCGGCAGTCACCGCCCTGTGTGTAGGCAGTCACCGCCCTGTGTGTAGGCAGTCACCGCCCTGTGTGTAGGCAGTTACCGCCCCATGTGTAGGCAGTCACCGCCCTGTGTGTAGGCAGTCACCGCCCCGTGTGTAGGCAGTCACCGCCCCGTGTGTAGGCAGTCCCCGCCCCATGTGTCGGCAGTCACCACGCCGTGTGTAGGCAGTCCCCGCCCCGTGTGTAGGCAGTCCCCGCCCCGTGTGTCGGCAGTCACCGCCCTGTGTGTAGGCAGTCACCGCCCTGTGTGTAGGCAGTCACCGCCCTGTGTGTAGGCAGTCACCGCCCTGTGTATCGGCAGTCACCGCCCCGTGTGTAGGCAGTCACCGCCCCATGTGTCGGCAGTCACCACCCCGTGTGTAGGCAGTCACCACCCCGTGTGTAGGCAGTCACCACCCCGTGTGTAGGCAGTCACCACCCCGTGTGTAGGCAGTCACCACCCCGTGTGTAGGCAGTCACCGCCCCGTGTGTAGGCAGTCACCGCCCTGTGTGTAGGCAGTCACCGCCCCGTGTGCAGGCAGTCACCACCCCGTGTGTAGGCAGTCACCGCTCTGTGTGTCGGCAGTCACCACCCCGTGTGTAGGCAGTCACCGCCCTGTGTGTCGGCAGTCACCGCCCTGTATGTCGGCAGTCACCACCCCGTGTGTAGGCAGTCACCGCCCTGTGTGTAGGTAGTCACCGCCCCGTGTGCAGGCAGTCACCACCCCGTGTGTAGGCAGTCACCGCCCTGTGTGTAGGCAGTCACCGCCCTGTGTGTGTCGGCAGTCACCGCCTTGTGTGTCGGCAGTCACCGCCCTGTGTGTAGGCAGTCACCGCCCTGTGTGTATGCAGTCACCGCCCAGTGTGTAGGCAGTCACCGCCCCATGTGTCGGCAGTCACCACCCCGTGTGTAGGCAGTCACCACCCCGTGTGTAGGCAGTCACCACCCCGTGTGTCGGCAGTCACCGCCCAGTGTGTAGGCAGTCACCGCCCCATGTGTCGGCAGTCACCGCCCTGTGTGTCGGCAGTCACCGCCCCGTGTGTAGGCAGTCACCGCCCTGTGTGTCGGCAGTCACCACCCCGTGTGTAGGCAGTCACCACCCCGTGTGTAGGCAGTCACCGCCCCGTGTGTAGGCAGTCACCGCCCCATGTGTCGGCAGTCACCACCCCGTGTGTAGGCAGTCACCGCCCCGTGTGTAGGCAGTCACCACCCCGTGTGTAGGCAGTCACCGCCCTGTGTGTAGGCAGTCACCGCCCCGTGTGTAGGCAGTCACCACCCCGTGTGTAGGCAGTCACCACCACCCCGTGTGTAGGCAGTCACCGCCCTGTGTGTCGGCAGTCACCACCCCGTGTGTAGGCAGTCACCGCCCCGTGTGTAGGCAGTCACCACCCCATGTGTAGGCAGTCACCGCCCCATGTGTAGGCAGTCACCAAATCCCCTTGTGAAGGCAGTCACCGCCCCGTGTGTCGGCAGTCACCGCCCCGTGTGTAGGTAGTCACCACCCCGTGTGTCGGCAGTCACCGCCCCGTGTGTAGGCAGTCACCGCCCTGTGTGTCGGCAGTCACCGCTCCATGTGTAGGTAGTCACCACCCCGTGTGTAGGTAGTCACCACCCCGTGTGTAGGCAGTCACCGCCCCGTGTGTAGGCAGTCACCGCCCCGTGTGTAGGCAGTCACCACCCCGTGTGTAGGCAGTCACCGCCCCGTGTGTAGGCAGTCACCGCCCCGTGTGTAGGCAGTCACCGCCCTGTGTGTAGGCAGTCACCGCCCCATGTGTAGGCAGTCACCGCCCCGTGTGTCGGCAGTCACCGCCCCGTGTGTAGGCAGTCACCGCCCCGTGTGTAGGCAGTCACCACCCCGTGTGTAGGCAGTCACCGCCCTGTGTGTCGGCAGTCACCACCCCGTGTGTCGGCAGTCACCGCCCCGTGTGTCGGCAGTCACCGCCCCGTGTGTAGGCAGTCACCACCCCGTGTGTCGGCAGTCACCGCCCCGTGTGTAGGCAGTCACCGCCCCGTGTGTAGGCAGTCACCGCCCCGTGTGTTGGCAGTCACCGCCCCGTGTGTCGGCAGTCACCGCCCCGTGTGTCGGCAGTCACCGCCCCGTGTGTAGGCAGTCACCACCCGTGTGTAGGCAGTCACCGCCCTGTGTGTCGGCAGTCACCGCTCCATGTGTAGGTAGTCACCACCCCGTGTGTAGGTAGTCACCACCCCGTGTGTAGGCAGTCACCGCCCCGTGTGTAGGCAGTCACCACCCCGTGTGTAGGCAGTCACCGCCCCGTGTGTAGGCAGTCACCGCCCCGTGTGTAGGCAGTCACCGCCCTGTGTGTAGGCAGTCACCGCCCCATGTGTAGGCAGTCACCGCCCCGTGTGTCGGCAGTCACCGCCCCGTGTGTAGGCAGTCACCGCCCCGTGTGTAGGCAGTCACTACCCCGTGTGTAGGCAGTCACCGCCCTGTGTGTCGGCAGTCACCACCCCGTGTGTCGGCAGTCACCGCCCCGTGTGTCGGCAGTCACCGCCCCGTGTGTAGGCAGTCACCACCCCGTGTGTCGGCAGTCACCGCCCCGTGTGTAGGCAGTCACCGCCCCGTGTGTAGGCAGTCACCGCCCCGTGTGTTGGCAGTCACCGCCCCGTGTGTCGGCAGTCACCGCCCCGTGTGTCGGCAGTCACCGCCCCGTGTGTAGGCAGTCACCACCCGTGTGTAGGCAGTCACCGCCCCATGTGTAGGCAGTCACCGCCCCGTGTGTCGGCAGTCACCGCCCCGTGTGTAGGCAGTCACCGCCCCGTGTGTAGGCAGTCACCACCCGTGTGTCGGCAGTCACCGCTCCATGTGTCGGCAGTCACCGCCCCGTGTGTCGGCAGTCACCGCCTCGTGTGTAGGCATTCACCGCCCCGTGTGTCGGCAGTCACCACCCGTGTGTAGGCATTCACCGCCCCATGTGTCGGCAGTCACCGCCCTGTGTGTAGGCAGTCACCGCCCCATGTGTAGGCAGTCACCGCCCCGTGTGTAGGCAGTCACCGCCCCATGTGTCGGCAGTCACCGCCCCGTGTGTAGGCAGTCACCGCCCCGTGTGTCGGCAGTCACCGCCCCATGTGTAGGCAGTCACCGCCCAGTGTGTAGGCAGTCACCGCCCCGTGTGTAGGCAGTCACCGCCCCGTGTGTTGGCAGTCACCGCCCCGTGTGTCGGCAGTCACCGCCCCGTGTGTAGGCAGTCACCGCCCCGTGTGTCGGCAGTCACCGCCCTGTGTGTAGGCAGTCACCGCCCCATTTGTAGGCAGTCACCGCCCCGTGTGTAGGCAGTCACCGCCCCGTGTGTTGGCAGTCACCGCCCCGTGTGTTGGCTGTCACCGCCCCATGTGTCGGCAGTCACCGCCCTGTGTGTAGGCAGTCACCGCCCCGTGTGTTGGCAGTCACCGCCCCGTGTGTTGGCTGTCACCGCCCCATGTGTCGGCAGTCACCACCCCGTGTGTAGGCAGTCACCGCCCCGTGTGTAGGCAGTCACCACCCCGTGTGTAGGCAGTCACCGCCCCATGTGTCGGCAGTCACCGCCCTGTGTGTAGGTAGTCACCACCCCGTGTGTAGGCAGTCACCGCCCCATGTGTCGGCAGTCACCGCCCTGTGTGTAGGCAGTCACCGCCCCATGTGTAGGCAGTCACCGCCCCGTGTGTAGGCAGTCACCGCTCCATGTGTAGGCAGTCACCGCCCCATGTGTCGGCAGTCACCGCCCCCTGTGTAGGCAGTCACCGCCCCGTGTGTAGGTAGTCCCCGCCCCGTGTGTCGGCAGTCACCGCCCTGTGTGTAGGCAGTCACCGCCCTGTGTGTAGGCAGTCCCCGCCCCATGTGTCGGCAGTCACCGCCCTGTGTGTAGGCAGTCACCGCCCCGTGTGTAGGCAGTCACCGCTCCGTGTGTAGGCAGTCCCCGCCCCATGTGTCGGCAGTCACCGCCCTGTGTGTAGGCAGTCACCGCCCCATGTGTAGGCAGTCACCGCCCCGTGTGTAGGCAGTCCCCGCCCCATGTGTCGGCAGTCACCGCCCTGTGTGTAGGCAGTCACCGCCCCATGTGTAGGCAGTCACCGCCCCGTGTGTCGGCAGTCACCGCCCCGTGTGTAGGCAGTCACCGCCCCGTGTGTAGGCCGTCCCCGCCCCGTGTGTCGGCAGTCACCGCCCTGTGTGTAGGCAGTCACCGCCCCGTGTGTCGGCAGTCACCGCCCCGTGTGTAGGCAGTCACCGCCCCGTGTGTCGGCAGTCACCGCCCCATGTGTAGGCAGTCACCACCCCGTGTGTAGGCAGTCCCCGCCCCGTGTGTCGGCAGTCACCGCCCTGTGTGTAGGCAGTCACCGCCCTGTGTGTAGGCAGTCACCGCCCTGTGTGTAGGCAGTTACCGCCCCATGTGTAGGCAGTCACCGCCCTGTGTGTAGGCAGTCACCGCCCCGTGTGTAGGCAGTCACCGCCCCGTGTGTAGGCAGTCCCCGCCCCATGTGTCGGCAGTCACAGTAGTAGGGATGGCTCCACACAGGTGATATTTTTTTTCAGGTCAAATATCCCCTGTGCGGGCCAGGGTTTTCAGGTAAATTTAGAATATCGTCTGTGCGGGCCATGGTTTTCAGGTTCCAAAGGGAAAATATCGTCTGTGCGGGCCAGGGTTTTCAGATTCCAATATCGTCTGTGTGGAGCCAGGGTTTTGAGGTTCCAATATCTCGCGTGTGAGCCAGGGTTTTCAGGCGAATTTGGGGAGTCACAGATTTGGAAGTAAGGATTTCTTATAACGAAAATAATGTCATACGAGTTTGTTAAAGTTCTTATGAGAAAAATAATTTCCAAGACATAGAAGTTTGTTAAGGCCTTATGGGACAAATTAAAGTAACGTATATAGCTCTTTAGGGCTTCCAGGAGAACTCTACGGACATGTTTTACATGTTTTCAACTTACAAAATCCGTCTGTGTAAGCCATAGTTTTCATATAAATTTAGAAAATCACCTGTGTAAGTCATGGTTTTCAGGGTTTCGTACATCACACCCCCCCTCCCTCCCCCCCTTACCTCGCAATCTCTCGCGTCACCTTTATTTACTTTACGCCCGGACAGCCAGACGGATCTTATCATATCTTATCTCCATAATATCTCTACCGTCCCTCCTCTCTCTCTCTCTCTCTCTCCTCTTCCTATTTCCTTACAACTATTTTCAGAGTTTCAAATAATCATAGAAGTTTATTTATATGTTTATGACAGAATTTGTAAAAGGACCATTTTCAGAGAATATTGTCTTAGATGTTTTGTTAAGGAAAACAGGCAACTTATCCATAACATTTAGTTTTATATCCATTTACGGCTATTTCATCTGTAAAGACCAAATTGATCAGAGCCCAGTTTTAAGCTCATATTTCATCAGAGTCCAGTTTATACCGAAAATTCGCCAGAGTCTACTTTGAGAGCAATATTTGTCAGAGACAGTTTTAGCTCATATTTCATCAGAGACCATTTTATACCTAAAAATGAACAGAGTCCACATTGTGAGCAAATTAGTCAGAGACAGTATTTAGCTCATATTTCATCAGAGTCCAGTTTATGCTCAAATTCGCCAGAGTCTACTTTGAGAGCAATATTCGTCAGAGACAGTTTTAGCTCATATTTCATCAGAGACCATTTTATACCTAAAAATGAACAGAGTCCAGTTCTTGATCGAAATTCATCAGAGTCCAGTTTTCTAGCAAAATTCGCCAGAGTCTACTTTGTGCCAAAATATTCAGAGTCCAGTTCATGATCGAAATTAATCAGAGTCCAGTTTTCTAGCAAAATTCGCCAGAGTCTACTTTGTGCCAAAATATTCAGAGTCCAGTTCATGATCGAAATTAATCAGAGTCCAATTAAAGACCCAAATTTGGCAGAGACCACATTTTCGCTACTAGCAGTCCAATCCCCCTGAAATTTTAAACAGTCATATTTCAGACGTAGTAAATAAGATCAAGTCAGTTACAGAGCACCAGCTCTTGTCCCCCTGTATTTGCATATTTTCTCTATATTCACTGTGTTCTTCGTATTCTCATCCGTGTTCACTCCATGTTCTACAAATGTTCACAGTCCCATTCAGTTCATATTTTCACAAGTATCTCCATTTTTTCTGTAATCTTTCTCTTAGTCTCATTATGTTCTCTACAAAGTCTAGTCATATTTTCTATGTTTTCATGTTCATCACATGTTCTCTTTACAACTTTTATACTCAATATTCATTCTAACTTCCATATTTTGTGTTCTTTGTCAATATTCATGTTCCTCTACAAGTTCATGTTCCTCACAAGATCACTTCGTTTTTCACCTTCACTTACATGTTTTCTACATTCTTTTGTCATATTCTCCATGTTCTTCACAAGTCCATTGTTCATTCTTTGTAATCCCTATTCTCCTTATCATGTTTTCATGTTCTCTGTAAGTTCATATTCCCAGCATGTTCACTGTATTCATCAACTTTTCTTACATATGTTCTTTGCCATGTTCCCCATATGTTCTCTAGGTTTTTCCCCTTACATGTTATCTAACGTTCCTTAACTAAAAAATCTTTCACCAATCAACTAAAAACAGTCACTTTCGTCATTTCTCAACTAAACTTATTATCCAGTCAACTAAAAATAGTCAGAAATAGCCTCGTTCAACACTGCTCTTAACTAAAACAACCTTTCTCTTAGCTAAAAATTGTCAAAGGAAACTTTTTTCAGCACTTTCTTAACAGGCGCTATGTTTCATCAAGAAAAAAATTGTCAAAGGAAACTTTCCAAAACTGTTCATATCTAGCTTTTATCCATCGTCAATCAACTAAAAATAATAACTTTCATCATTTCTTAACTAAACATATTCCCCATTCATCAGAAAATAACCGTGTTCATCATGTTTCATTGTCATTTCATAACTAAAATTATCTGCCAATCATCAGAAAAAGTCATGTTCATCATGTTTTGTCTTTTTCCTTAACTAAAGTATTCATCAGTCAACTAAAAATAGTTACTTCATCATGTTTCCTTGTCATTTCTTAACTAAAATATCACTTCTCTCATCTGAAAATAGTCATGTGTAGTCTCTTTCCAACACTGTTCTTAACTAAAACAGCCTTTCGCCTTAGCTAAAAATTGTCAAAGGAATCTTTTCAGCACTGTTCATAACTAACTTTATCCATCGTCAAGTCAGAAAATATAGTCAAAGATATCTATCATCGTCGTTCTTAACTGACATTTATACTTTGTAGAGCACTAAAATAGTCAAATGTAACTTTTTCAGCACTTTCGTAAAAATTATATGTCGTCAAGTACGAAAAAATAGTCAAAGGTACTCTCCGTACACCAAAGTTACTCTTCGATAAATCAAAGACGCTCTTCAATACATCAAGGACTTACTCAAAGACACCAAAGTTACACTCTAAGACATCCTTCGAGACATCAAAGACTTCCTTAAGACTTCAATGGGACTCTTCCATTCATCAAAGACATTCTCTAAGCCCTCAAAGTTATTCTCAGCACAATCAAAAGTTATTCCGAGACAACAAAAGTTATTCTCAGAACAATCAAAAGTTATTCCAAGACAACAAAAGTCATTCTCAGAGCTATCAAAATTATTCTCGGAGTCATCAAAAGGTATTCTCTAACTCACTTTGGTCATTAAAGTTAATTTCTATGTTATAAAAGTTTGTCTCAGAGACATCTAAGTTAATCTTAGAGTTATCAAATGTAATCTCTAACTCTCTTTTGTTCATCAAAGTTGATCTCAGAGTTAGCAAAGGTAATCTCTAACTCACTCTCGTTCATCAAAGTTGTTTCAAAGACATCAAAGTTATTCTCAGCACAATCAAAAGTTATTCCGAGACAACAAAAGTTATTCTCAGAACAATCAAAGTTGTTTCAAAGACATCAAAGTTATTCAAAGAGCTAACAAAAGTTATTCTCAGAGTCACCTTCGTTCTTCAGAGAAACTTGTCCAAAACATCTTTATTCATCAAAGTTATTCTCAGAGGCATAAAAGTCATTCTCAGAACAATCAAAGTTGTTTCAAAGACATCAAAGTTATTCAAAGAGCTAACAAAAGTTATTCTCAGAGTCACCTTCGTTCTTCAGAGAAACTTTTCCAAAACATCTTTATTCATCAAAGTTATTCTCAGAGGCATAAAAGTCATTCTCAGAGCTATCAAACTTGTTCTCAAAGTCATCAAACTTATTCACAGAGTCATCAAAGTTAATCTAAGACATCATTTTTCATCAAAGATATTCTCTCTAAACCATCAATGTTCTTCTCTAAGACATAAAAGTTATTCTCAGAGGCACCTTCGTTCGTCAGAGAAACTTTCAAAACATCTTTGTTCATCAAACTTGTTTTCAAAGTCATCAAAAGTTAATCTAAGACATCTTCTTTCATCAAAGTTATTTTCAGAGACATCTAAAGTTATTCTCAGAGCTATCAAACTTGTTCTCAGAGTCATCAAATGTTATTCTCGAAGTCATCAAAGTTATTTTCAGAGACATCTAAAGTTAATTTCTATGTTATAAAGTTATTCTCAGAGGAATCTAAAGTTAATCTTGGTCATCAAAGTTATTTTCAGAGACATCTAAAGTTAATTTCTATGTTATAAAGTTATTCTCAGAGACATCTAAAGTTAATCTTGGTCATCAAAGTTGTTCTCTAAACATCAATGTTGTTCTCCAAGACATCAAAGATGTTCTCAAAATCATAAAAGTTATTCCCAGAGCTATCAAAGTTAATCTCAGAGTTATCCAAAGATATTCTCATGTCCACAAAAGTTATTCCAAGAGACGTCAAAGTTGTTTCAAAGACATCAAAGTTAATCTCAGAGTTATCCAAAGACATTCTCAGAGACATCTAAAGTTATTCTCTAAGACATCAAAGTTGTTCTAAGAGTTATCAAAAGTTATTCTCAGTCATGATATGTTATTCTCTAACTCACTTCCATTCATCAAAGACATTCTCTAAGTCCTGAAAGTTATTCTCTAAGACAACAAAGTCTTTCTCAGAGCTACCAAAGATGTTCTCTAAATCATAAAAGTTAATCTAACTCACTTTCGTTCATTAGAGAAACTTTCCAATCCATATTCGTTGACCAGAGTTATTCTCAGAGTCATCAAAGCGATCTCTAATTCATCTTCGTTCTCCAAAGTTGTTCTCTAAGACACCTTCATTCATCAAAGAAACTCTCCTTCTTCCATCATGTTATTCTCAGAGTCATCAAAGCGATCTCTAATTCATCTTCGTTCTCCAAAGTTGTTCTCTAAGACACCTTCATTCATCAAAGAAACTCTCCTTCTTCCATCATGTTATTCTTTAAGACATCTTCAGTCATAAAATTTTCTCTCCAAAATGTAACTAGTTCAGCTTTTCATACCAAACCTGCATTTCTGTTAAAACATATTTTCTTAGTTGCTTTACCCTAAAACTGTTCTCTGAACTACACTGTTCAAACCTACGTAACCTATCCTCTCCACCCAATGTTACCTAACTTTACCTATGTTACCTTACCTTACCTTACCTATCTTACATAACTTAACCTGCATAACCTAACTTTACCTATCCTAACCTAACTTACCTTACCTTACCTATCTTACCTAACTTTACCTATCTTACCTAACTTAACCTGCATAACCTAACTTTACCTATCCTAACCTAACTTATCCTGCATAACCTAACTTTACCTATGTTACCTTACATTACCTATCTTACCTAACCTAACCTAACTTTACCTATGTTACCTTACCTTACCTTACCTATGTACCTAACTTAACCTAACTTTACCTATGTTACCTAACTTAACCTTCATAACCTAACTTTACCTATCCTAACATAATTTACCTTACCTTCCCTAACTTAACCTAACTTTACCTATCCTAACTTAACTTACCTAACTTAACCTGCTTAACATAACTTACCTTACCTTCCCTATCTTACCTAACTTTACCTATCCTATCCTAACCTAACTTGTCTTACCTAACTTAATCTTACTTTCCCAAACTGATGTATCCTAACTTATCTAGTCCAGCCAGACATGCCTCTAACTTACATAAGTATTCCTTCTTGTCTTTTGTGTTTCGTCAATCATTGTCTCATATTCATTTACTCATTTCATTAGTTAATTTCTCAAATGGTCACTTATGCATTTCAAGTGCTATTTGTTAGAGATTGGTTATTTAAGCATTTCAAAGAATTTTTGTTATATATGGGCATTTACTCTGGGCATTTACTCATTTCAAGGGATAATTTCTCAAATGGACGTTTTTGCATTTCAAGTGTTATTTGTTTAAGATTGGATATTTAAGCATTTCAAAGAATTTTTGTTATATATGGGCATTTACTCATTTCAAGGGATAATTTCTCAAATGGACGTTTTGCATTTCAAGTGTTATTTGTTTAAGATTGGGTATTTAACCATTTCAAAGGTTTTTCTTATATATGGGAACTTACTCGTTTCAAGGGTCAATTTCTCAAATGGTCATTTTTGCAGATCAAGGGTTATTTGTTAAAGTTCATCAAGTTGCTCATAAGTTGTATTTATTATGTTTGTTATCATTTATTCTTATTTCCCAACCCCTTAACCTAACCTCTTGTAATCTTAGTGTATTTAGTAGGTTCTATCTTATGTTCTTATTCCCCAACCCTTTAACCTAACCTTTCAGATGTAGTTTGTTGAATATATTATCCTTTTCCTAACCTTTCAGATGTAGTTTTGTTTCTCCTTTTTGTATATTTTTACCCAAACCCACCATCCCACTTAACCATCTTTCCTTCTTTACTTTGTTTTTCACATATAAGTTCATTCTTTATCATAGTAATAATAAAATTACAATAGTAAAGAATCAGATCTACTAAGACTTGAAATTGAGAAACAAGAGCTCAAGGGAGTGAGAGCATGAAAGAAGAGCAAGGAGTAAGAGAGAGGGGGCGGAAGAAAATGGGACCAAAGAAGAGAGAATGAGAGAGAGTGTGGGCATGGGAGCACTAAGACTTGAATTGAGAAACAAGAGCTCAAGGGAGTGAGAGCATGAAAGAAGAGCAAGGAGTAAGAGAGAGGGGGCGGAAGAAAATGGGACCAAAGAAGAGAGAATGAGAGAGAGTGTGGGCATGGGAGCACTAAGACTTGAATTGAGAAAAAGAAAAACTAAGTGAAAGAGAGTGAGGGTGTGAGAATGGGAGCAATAAGACTTGAATTTGAGAAACAAGAGAGCATTTGAGCAAATGAGGGAGAGAGAGGGGGAGGAAGAGAGAGAATAAGGGAGAGAGATAGAAAAGGAGGGTTAGAAGGAGTAGGAGAATCAAAGTAAAGAAGGAAAGATGGTTAAGTGGGATGGTGGGTTTGGGTAAAAATATACAAAAAGGAGAAACAAAACTACATCTGAAAGGTTAGGAAAAGGATAATATATTCAACAAACTACATCTGAAAGGTTAGGTTAAAGGGTTGGGAATAAGAACATAAGATAGAACCTACTAAATACACTAAGATTACAAGAGGTTAGGTTAGGGGTTGGAAATAAGAATAAATGATAACAAACATAATAAATACAACTTATGAGCAACTTGATGAACTTTAACAAATAACCCTCTGATCCTGCAAAAATGACCATTTGAGAAATTGACCCTTGAAACGCAGTAAGTTCCCATATATAAGAAAAACCTTTGAAATGGTTAAATACCCAATCTTAAACAAATAACACTTGAAATGCAAAACGTCCATTTGAGAAATTATCCCTTGAAATGAGTAAATGCCCATATATAACAAAAATTCTTTGAAATGCTTAAATATCCAATCTTAAACAAATAACACTTGAAATGCAAAAACGTCCATTTGAGAAATTATCCCTTGAAATGAGTAAATGCCCAGAGTAAATGCCCATATATAACAAAAATTCTTTGAAATGCTTAAATAACCAATCTCTAACAAATAGCACTTGAAATGCATAAGTGACCATTTGAGAAATTAACTAATGAAATGAGTAAATGAATATGAGACAATGATTGACGAAACACAAAAGACAAGAAGGAATACTTATGTAAGTTAGAGCATGTCTGGCTGGACTAGATAAGTTAGGATACATCAGTTTGGGAAAGTAAGATTAAGTTAGGTAAGACAAGTTAGGTTAGGATAGGATAGGTAAAGTTAGGTAAGATAGGGAAGTAAGGTAAGTTCTGTTAAGCAGGTTAAGTTAGGTAAGTTAAGTTAGGATAGGTAAAGTTAGGTAAGTTAGGGAAAGGTAAGGTAAATTATGTTAGGATAGGTAAAGTTAGGTTTATGAAGGTTAAGTTAGGTAACATAGGTACAGTTAGGTTAAGTTAGGTAACATAGGTAAGGTAAGGTAAGTAAACATAGGTAAAGTTAGGTTAGGTTAGGTAAGATAGTTAATGTAAGGTAACATAGGTAAAGTTAGGTTATGCAGGATCAGTTTAGGTTTAGGATAGGTAAAGTTAGGTTATGCAGGTTAAGTTAGGTAAGATAGGTACAGTTAGGTAAGATAGGTAAGGTAAGGTAAGTTAGGTTAGGATAGGTAAAGTTAGGTTATTGCAGGTTAAGTTATGTACGATAGGCTAACGGTAAGTAATGTAACATAGGTAAAGTTAGGTAACTTGGGTGGAGAGGATAGGTTACGTAGGTTTGAACAGTGTAGTTCAGAGAAACAGTTTTAGGGTAAAGCAACTAAGAAAATATGTTTTAACAGAAATGCAGGTTTGTATGAAAAGCTGAACTAGTTACATCTTTGGAGAGAAAATTTTATGACTGAAGATGTCTTAAAGAATAACATGATGGAAGAAGGAGAGTTTCTTTGATGAATGAAGGTGTCTTAGAAGAACAACTTTGGAGAACGAAGATGAATTAGAGATCGCTTTGATGACTCTGAGAATAACATGATGGAAGAAGGAGAGTTTCTTTGATGAATGAAGGTGTCTTAGAGAACAACTTTGGAGAACGAAGATGAATTAGAGATCGCTTTGATGACTCTGAGAATAACTCTGGTCAACGAATATGGATTGGAAAGTTTCTCTAATGAACGAAAGTGAGTTAAGATTAACTTTTATGATTTAGAGAACATCTTTGGTAGCTCTGAGAAAGACTTTGTTGTCTTAGAGAATAACTTTCTAGGACTTAGAGAATGTCTTTGATGAATGGAAGTGAGTTAGAGAATAACATATCATGACTGAGAATAACTTTTGATAACTCTTAGAACAACTTTGATGTCTTAGAGAATAACTTTAGATGTCTCTGAGAATGTCTTTGGATAACTCTGAGATTAACTTTGATGTCTTTGAAACAACTTTGACGTCTCTTGAATAACTTTTGTGGACATGAGAATATCTTGGATAACTCTGAGATTAACTTTGATAGCTCTGGAATAACTTTTATGATTTTGAGAACATCTTTGATGTCTTGGAGAACAACATTGATGTTTAGAGAACAACTTTGATGACCAAGATTAACTTTAGATGTCTTCTGAGAATAACTTTTATAACATAGAAATTAACTTTAGATGTCTCTGAAAATAACTTTGATGACCAAGATTAACTTTAGATTCCTCTGAGAATAACTTTATATACATAGAAATTAACTTTAGATGTCTCTGAAAATAACTTTGATGCCTTCGAGAATAACATTTGATGGACTCTGAGAACAAGTTTGATAGCTCTGAGAATAACTTTAGATGTCTCTGAAAATAACTTTGATGAAGAAGATGTCTTAGATTAACTTTTGATGCGACTTTGAAAACAAGTTTGATGAACCAAAGAGTTTTGAAAGTTTCTCTGACGAACGAAGGTGCCTCTGAGAATAACTTTTATGTCTTAGAGAAGAACATTGATGGTTTAGAGAGAATATCTTTGCATGAAAACATGATGTCTCTAGATTAACTTTGATGACTCTGTGAATAAGTTTGATGACTGTTGAGAACAAGTTTGATAGCTCTGAGAATGACTTTTATGCCCTCTGAGAATAACTTTGATGAATAAAGATGTTTTGGAAAAGTTTCTCTGAAGAACGAAGGTGACTCTGAGAATAACTTTTTGTTAGCTCTTTGAATAACTTTGACTGTCTTTGAAACAACTTTGATGTTCTGAGAATGACTTTTTATGCCTCTGAGAATAACTTTGATGAATAAAGATGTTTTGGACAAGTTTCTCTGCAAGAACGAAGGTGGACTCTGAGAATAACTTTTGTTAGGCTCTTTGAATAACTTTGATGTCTTTGAAACAACTTTGATTGTTCTGAGAATAACTTTTGTTGTCTCGGAATAACTTTTGATTGTGCTGAGAATAACCTTTGATGTCTTTGAAACAACTTTGATGAACGAGAGTGAGTTAGAGATTACCTTTGCTAACTCTGAGATCAACTTTGATGAACAAAAGAGAGTAGAGATTACATTTGATAACTCTAAGATTAACTTTAGATGTCTCTGAGACAAACTTTTATAACATAGAAATTAACTTTAATGACCAAAGTGAGTTAGGAGAATACCTTTTGATGACTCCGAGAATAATTTTGATAGCTCTGAGAATGACTTTTGTTGTCTTGGAATAACTTTTGATTGTTCTGAGAATAACTTTTGTTGTGTCTCGGAATAACTTTTGATTGTGCTGAGAATAACTTTGAGGGCTTAGAGAATGTCTTTGATGAATGGAAGAGTCCCATTGAAGTCTTAAGGAAGTCCTTTGATGTCTCGAAGGATGTCTTAGAGTGTAATCTTTGGTGTCTTTGAGTAAGTCCTTGATGTATTGAAGAGCGTCTTTGATTTATCGAAGAGTAACTTTGGTGTAACGGAGAGTACCTTGACTATTTTTTTCGTACTTGACGACTATAATTTTTACCGAAAGTGCTGAAAAAGTTACATTTGACTGTATTAGTGCTCTATAAAAGTATAAATGTCAGTTAAGAACGACGATGATAGATATTCTTTGACTTATATTTTCTGACTTGACGATGGATAAAGTTAGTTATGAACAGTGCTGAAAAGATTCCTTTGACAATTTTTAGCTAAGCGAAAGGCTGTTTTAGTTAAGAACAGTGTTGGAAAGAGACTACACATGACTATTTTCAGATGAGAGAAGTGATATTTTAGTTAAGAAATGACAAGGAAACATGATGAAGTAACTATTTTTAGTTGACTGATGAATACTTTAGTTAAGGAAAAAGACAAAACATGATGAACATGACTTTTTCTGATGATTGGCAGATAATTTTAGTTATGAAATGACAATGAAACATGATGAACACGGTTATTTTCTGATGAATGGGGAATATGTTTAGTTAAGAAATGATGAAAGTTATTATTTTTAGTTGATTGACGATGGATAAAAGCTAGATATGAACAGTTTTGGAAAGTTTCCTTTGACAATTTTTTTCTTGATGAAACATAGCGCCTGTTAAGAAAGTGCTGAAAAAAGTTTCCTTTGACAATTTTTAGCTAAGAGAAAGGTTGTTTTAGTTAAGAGCAGTGTTGAACGAGGCTATTTCTGACTATTTTTAGTTGACTGGATAATAAGTTTAGTTGAGAAATGACGAAAGTGACTGTTTTTAGTTGATTGGTGAAAGATTTTTTAGTTAAGGAACGTTAGATAACATGTAAGGGGAAAAACCTAGAGAACATATGGGGAACATGGCAAAGAACATATGTAAGAAAAGTTGATGAATACAGTGAACATGCTGGGAATATGAACTTACAGAGAACATGAAAACATGATAAGGAGAATAGGGATTACAAAGAATGAACAATGGACTTGTGAAGAACATGGAGAATATGACAAAAGAATGTAGAAAACATGTAAGTGAAGGTGAAAAACGAAGTGATCTTGTGAGGAACATGAACTTGTAGAGGAACATGAATATTGACAAAGAACACAAAATATGGAAGTTAGAATGAATATTGAGTATAAAAGTTGTAAAGAGAACATGTGATGAACATGAAAACATAGAAAATATGACTAGACTTTGTAGAGAACATAATGAGACTAAGAGAACGATTACAGAAAAAATGGAGATACTTGTGAAAATATGAACTGAATGGGACTGTGAACATTTGTAGAACATGGAGTGAACACGGATGAGAATACGAAGAACACAGTGAATATAGAGAAAATATGCAAATACAGGGGGACAAGAGCTGGTGCTCTGTAACTGACTTGATCTTATTTACTACGTCTGAAATATGACTGTTTAAAATTTCAGGGGGATTGGACTGCTAGTAGCGAAAATGTGGTCTCTGCCAAATTTGGGTCTTTAATTGGACTCTGATTAATTTCGATCATGAACTGGACTCTGAATATTTTGGCACAAAGTAGACTCTGGCGAATTTTGCTAGAAAACTGGACTCTGATTAATTTCGATCATGAACTGGACTCTGAATATTTTGGCACAAAGTAGACTCTGGCGAATTTTGCTAGAAAACTGGACTCTGATGAATTTCGATCAAGAACTGGACTCTGTTCATTTTTAGGTATAAAATGGTCTCTGATGAAATATGAGCTAAAACTGTCTCTGACGAATATTGCTCTCAAAGTAGACTCTGGCGAATTTGAGCATAAACTGGACTCTGATGAAATATGAGCTAAATACTGTCTCTGACTAATTTGCTCACAATGTGGACTCTGTTCATTTTTAGGTATAAAATGGTCTCTGATGAAATATGAGCTAAAACTGTCTCTGACAAATATTGCTCTCAAAGTAGACTCTGGCGAATTTTCGGTATAAACTGGACTCTGATGAAATATGAGCTTAAAACTGGGCTCTGATCAATTTGGTCTTTACAGATGAAATAGCCGTAAATGGATATAAAACTAAATGTTATGGATAAGTTGCCTGTTTTCCTTAACAAAACATCTAAGACAATATTCTCTGAAAATGGTCCTTTTACAAATTCTGTCATAAACATATAAATAAACTTCTATGATTATTTGAAACTCTGAAAATAGTTGTAAGGAAATAGGAAGAGGAGAGAGAGAGAGAGAGAGAGGAGGGACGGTAGAGATATTATGGAGATAAGATATGATAAGATCCGTCTGGCTGTCCGGGCGTAAAGTAAATAAAGGTGACGCGAGAGATTGCGAGGTAAGGGGGGGAGGGAGGGGGGTGTGATGTACGAAACCCTGAAAACCATGACTTACACAGGTGATTTTCTAAATTTATATGAAAACTATGGCTTACACAGACGGATTTTGTAAGTTGAAAACATGTAAAACATGTCCGTAGAGTTCTCCTGGAAGCCCTAAAGAGCTATATACGTTACTTTAATTTGTCCCATAAGGCCTTAACAAACTTCTATGTCTTGGAAATTATTTTTCTCATAAGAACTTTAACAAACTCGTATGACATTATTTTCGTTATAAGAAATCCTTACTTCCAAATCTGTGACTCCCCAAATTCGCCTGAAAACCCTGGCTCACACGCGAGATATTGGAACCTCAAAACCCTGGCTCCACACAGACGATATTGGAATCTGAAAACCCTGGCCCGCACAGACGATATTTTCCCTTTGGAACCTGAAAACCATGGCCCGCACAGACGATATTCTAAATTTACCTGAAAACCCTGGCCCGCACAGGGGATATTTGACCTGAAAAAAAATATCACCTGTGTGGAGCCATCCCTACTACTAGTCACCACCCCGTGTGTAGGCAGTCCCCGCCCCGTGTGTAGGCAGTCCCCGCCCCGTGTGTCGGCAGTCACCGCCCTGTGTGTAGGCAGTCACCGCCCTGTGTGTAGGCAGTCACCTCCCTGTGTGTAGGCAGTTACCGCCCCATGTGTAGGCAGTCACCGCCCTGTGTGTAGGCAGTCACCGCCCCGTGTGTAGGCAGTCACCGCCCCGTGTGTAGGCAGTCACCGCCCCGTGTGTAGGCAGTCACCGCCCTGTGTGTAGGCAGTCACCGCCCTGTGTGTAGGCAGTCACCGCCCCGTGTGTAGGCAGTCACCGCCCCGTGTGTAGGCAGTCACCGCCCGTGTGTCGGCAGTCACCGCCCTGTGTGTAGGCAGTCACCGCCCCGTGTGTAGGCAGTCCCCGCCCCATGTGTCGGCAGTCACCGCCCTGTGTGTAGGCAGTCCCCGCCCCATGTGTCGGCAGTCACCGCCCTGTGTGTAGGCAGTCACCGCCCCGTGTGTAGGCAGTCACCGCCCCGTGTGTAGGCAGTCACCGCCCTGTGTGTAGGGCACCAGTCATCTAGACGTCCACATAAACACTCATCATTAGTACTCACGTTGCTATAAAGTCATCAGCACACTCACTGTTCACTGTCATCCCGTGAGACTCCTCTTGTCTTTCCAATCAAGGGGCAACAGAGTTTAATTTTTCAACCTTCCTCAAACACTCTCAGACTTGTAGTGCATAATTTGCATGGTAAATGCTTCAACTTTGAATTATGGTTCAGTATCATACTATGAAGAGGGAAAAAATATTTGCAAAAAATAAAAATTTCACAATTTCAAATTAAGCTGACAAATTTAATATTTCATCAATTTTTATTTTATTCTTTATGGGCTGAGAATGGCATATAACTTTCATTTTCTTCAATTTGAAATTGAGTTTGAGAGTATAGTAATTTTAAAAAGAATTAGTCACTGTGACCTTCAATAAATTCTCAAAATTTAGAAGTAAAAATTTTTAATTCCCAAAGTTATAGGTTTATGAATAAACGTAATTGTGGAAACCTTAGAACTAACAACTATGCACATAATATGTATAAATGGGGAGAATCGGTTATAAACTGGATTTCTGAAGTTGTCTCAAAGTTGAAATTCCACTTTAAGGAATAATTGAAGTTGAAGTTGTCGATAACGAATATGATAGTTCTAATTTATAAATATTCTTGTATATTTTTAATAAATATTGCTTGGCATTCGTACTCGAATATTTGAAAGTTGTCGGTCAATATGTGTTGAAATGAAGTCAAGAAAAAATATCCCCCCCCCCCGCTCCAAACAAACAAAATATATATATTTATATATATATTGGGATGAGAGTAATGGGGTAATATAATAAGTATACTTTATATAAGTGACAAAGGAAATAGTGTTTTTAAATCTGTAAATAACTTTCAAAACAAATTAAAAGTCACAAGTTCTGCCACCTGTTACTGATTTACATGCTGACCAATTTCGTCCTATCTTCACGTCCTTGGTGACGGGTATGCATTCTTTAAGATATAAAAGTCACAACAAAGTCAGATGAGAATCAAGAGAAAACAAAATAATTCCCCCTTAAAAAATTCAATTCCTGGGCATCAGTAGAATTAGTAGAAGTAACAGGTATTGGCATAGGGCAATGTATTTATATGATATATAACAAAATACAGCAATAATAACTTCTTAATCATTATTATTTGTGTTATTATGTAATACTCAGCAAATATAGAAAGGCAACAGCTGCATATTCACTTTGTGATCACTCCTTACTACTATTCTTCTTCTTTGTGCGTCGGACGGGTGTCTACATCTCTTTATTACTGCACTATCCCTCAGTTCCAATAAATAGGAGCTGTTCTTCTTATCATCAAAACTTTTTTTTTAATATTCATATAAAATCCATTTCTTATCATATTGGGATGAAATACAAGAAGTTTGATTAGATTTTTACAGAGGAAATTTGATGATATTCTGTTAATTATTTGTCTTCTTTGCAGATATAATTTGTGGCATCTAGGCAGCAGCAGCGGCAGTATGAGTGAGAGGGTAGTGGTAGAGGCGGTGACGAAGCCGGTCTTCCTGGGGGAGGGGCCGCACTGGGCGACGCGGGAACACGCCCTCTACTACGTTGACATATTTCAGCAGGACGTCCACCGCTTCCACCCGGCCACTGGCAACCACTCTACCATGCACATTGGTACTTCTAGTGATATTGATTGATTGATGAAGATTAAGCCACCTAAGAGGTGGCACGGGCATGAATAGTTCGCAATGATGTTATTGCAGATGTTCACTGCACACT